>NC_081559.1:42044881-42321449 GCF_022355385.1 Mustela nigripes
GGGGGGGGGGGGGGGGGGGGGGGGGGGGGGGGGGGGGGGCGGTGCACGGAGGTAAAGGGAAGCTGAGGAGGGCTGTTTGGAAGCACCCAGGCATGAAGAGCCAGTGCAGGGGGCTGAGCACCAGACGTTCCGGCTAGAGGAGGCAACTGGAAGTCAGTGTCAGGGAAGCAAAAATGAGTCAGGAAAGGAGGGAACCATCAGCCATGGCAAATGCTGCCCAGAGGTCAAGTGAGATGATGGCCTCTAGTCAGTCACCAGTGGCCTTGGCAGTGGCAGGCTCCACCCTGGGGGTGGCGATGGTCAGGAGTGCCATGGTCAGAAGAACAGAGGAACAGTCCAGAGAGTCCCCTGCTGGTAGAGGGCTGACTGGAAACAGAGGTTGGCCAACAGTTGGATGGTACCAGGGTCGGCTGAGCATCTCCTGGGTGCCAGTCACCAAGCTGCCTCTCTTACCCATTACCCAGATAGAATGTGAAGATTATAGAGAAAGTTAGGGTACAAAGCAAAAGGATACATAGTCCCTGTTCTGGAAGAGGTAGAATCTTATGGGGAGGCAAATGGGAAAATCTATTCTGTTGCCACATGGCATTGTTGCCCCCATGGCAGAGCCACACTGATGGCACCTGAATCCTACTTCTGCCCCCAGTGCCCCGTCTGCTCTGTCGACCTCGTCTGTGGCACCGGGAGCTGTGCGGGTGAAGTGAGTTGCTAGATGGGACTGTGTGGCCCAGATGTAAGCCACAACAACAAGGAGGGTACAGACTCGGGGGAGGCAGGAGAGGCAGGCCTGACTCCCACTGTCACCAGACGTGTTCTTTCCCTTGTTCAGTGCAAATGAATTAAAAAATAAGGTCAGAGCAGAAATTGGGCATCACACCAGGGTTTAATGAAGTCTTATTTGGGAATGATGAGAGAATCTTATTTTTATCACTAATTAAAGGGGGCTGTTTACAATAGGAAATCTTGTTTGTAGAGCAAGGAAATATACAACTCACTTTCCTTGTTGCTGAAGTTTTTGAATAAACTTCTTTTTAGGGACACCTGGTGTGCTCAGATTTTAAGCATCTGCCTTTGGCTCAGGTCATGATCCCAGGGTCCTGGGATTGAGCCCCTGTGTCAGGCTTCCTGCTCAGCAGGAAGCCTGCTTCTCCCTCTCCCATTCCCGTTTGTATTCCCTCTCTCACTGTCTCTTTTCTCTCTGTCAAATAAATAAATAAGATCTTTAAAAATAAATAAGTAAATAATAAACTTCTTTTTAATGAAAGGATGGAAATAAGTATATGAAAGTATAATTGAGTGTGGTTTAAAAAAATCATCTCAAAGTCATCACTTACATCAAGTAAGGGCACCACCAGCCCCCTAGAAGTCCCTTATGCCCTGATTATAGATAGATCTTTTATCTGTTATCCAAATAAATTTCCCAATTATGGAGGAAGTACCTTTTAAAACAGCATGGAGCATTAGTACAAAATATACGGACACTAATGAAATTGTTTAGCAGTGTTGGGTAAAAGAGCAAACATTTCCGTATGTGGTGATGACAGCATTTAGGACTTAGGTGTAGTTCATGTCACCAACACTGAGAAAACAGCACCTCCCAATGATAACGATTCCAGATTCTTAGCTCAAGTGATTGGGTTTGTGTTATTCATTTATTCACATCCATGTATTTTTTAAGACATGTAAGAGGGGCACCTGGGTGGCCCAGTGGGTTAAAGCCTCTGCCTTCAGCTCAGGTCATGATCCCAGAGCCCTGGGATCGAGCCCCGTATCGGGCTTTCTGCTCTGCGGAGAGCCTGCTTCCCCCTCTCTCTCTGCCTACTTGTGATCTCTGTCAAATAAGTAAATAAAATCTTAAAAAAAAAAAAGACATGTAAGATACTTCACTTGTTGAATGAGCAAATGTAGACAAAAACTTGATAGTTAAAAACTGCCCAGCCCCTATAATCTGGGGTAATACTGATGTTTTAAGTCTGTTAACATTCCAGTGTTATAAACATCATGAGTAGTTAATGATTGTAACTCAGGAGAACAGTTCCTCCCTCTGGCATCCCACTGCCTGTGAGTTGTTGGGGAGGGAGATTCATCCATCTGTCCCACCATCTGTCCATCCCTCTCTCCCTCCCTCCATTCCTCCCTTCCTCTGTCTCTCCTTTCCTTCCCTCCCTCCCTCCATTCCAGCTACCCTGGGGCTGGCTCCTGTAAGTTCACTTGCTTTAGCAAAGTCATCCGAGGGACGGACCATGACAGTATCTCAGCAGGCAGTAGTCACGCTAGCCTTTGCACACCCGAACGATTCACCTTGGAAGGTGTTGAAGTGAAGTACACAGAGACTCCACCTCTCAGGTCACATTGTTGGGGCATTCAGCAAGTAACAACGGTGACACTTAACCAGAGGGGAGACACTGGTTTTCACTTTGGCGGGGAGGATGGCCACACCTTACCAGACAGTCACTTTGCCTTCTCTTTCCTGTCTTTCTCTTCTTATTCTTGAGTCACATGCTTTCATTGCTCATCATTAGGTTTTCCTAACTTTAATGGGTTATCCTACGGCTCTAAAGCAGTCTAATTTTTTTGTTCATTTGTTTTGAAGATTATTTATATCTTTTATTTGAGAGAGGGAACTTGTCCAGGGGAGTGGCAGAGGGCGAGGGAGAGCATCTTTTTTTTTTTTTTTTTTAAATAAAGATTTTTTATTTATTTATCAGAGAGAGGGTGGGGAGAGAGCGAGCACAGGCAGACAGAATGGCAGGCAGAGGGAGAAGCAGACTCCCTGCTCAGCAAGGAGCCCGATGTGGGACTCGATCCCAGGACACTGGGATCATGACCTGAGCCGAAGGCAGCTGCTTAACCAACTGAGCCACCCAGGCGTCCCGAGGGAGAGCATCTTAAGCAGACTCCATGCCCAGCACGGAGCCCAGCCGTCTATATATTTTACAACACAATATCTATAAATCATTTCCTTTTGCCAATTGTTTATCGAGGCAGGAAGACAAAAGTTATGGGGGAGATGGGAAAATGGAATGAATATGAGTAAAAGTTCTAGTAAAGTAAAAGATGCAACAGAAGTTCTCACTTTGGTTTATGTAAATAATGTGGTAGAACAATTAGAAAAATTTTAGTACTTAACAGGCACCATATGCTTCATACAGCTGTCACTTGGGGAGAAGCCTCGGTGTAAAAACGTTATTTTTGGCCATGAGCTCACTCCCTCCAGCCTCCAACCAGAAGAGGTGGAATGGAATGCTCATTTGCACTTGGAGTTTCATAAAATGAGGATTTTATCTTATTTTTTAAAAGATTTTATTTATTTTACACAGAGAGATCTCAAGTAGGCAGAGAGGCAGGCAGGCAGAGAGAGAGGGGGAAGCAGGCTCCCCACTGAGCAAAGAGCCTGATGCAGGGCTTGATCCTAGGACCCTGAGATCATGGCCTGAGTCAAAGGCAGACACTTAACCAACTGAGCCATCCAGGCACCCCAAAATGAGGATTTTATAACACATTTGGCTTGTCTTGGAAAGTTTCTCAGATCTTCCCTTCGTGTAGAAAACAACTGTAGAAAACGCTTACACAGAGCTCTCTGGACAGCTTAGCTGCATTCCGTTCGGGCTCTGCGTGCTCTCTGCAGGCTTAAAGATTCTAGCCTGCGTGGTCATCCTGTGGTACAGTGACTCTGAGGCTGGGAGTAAAACAAAAATGCCTCTGCACTGCTCATCAAAACCCCCTTTCACTACCTCCTCAGAAAAAAAAAAAAAAGAAGTACTTTGGCAGTCACCCTGACAGTCGTGACTTTTGGTCTTTGGATTTCACTTCACCTGCATGACCCATGTTTTGCAGCTTTTGGAAGCTGAGCTTAGATTTTATTTCCGAGTTCACATAATGATTTTTAAAATGTTCTGATATACGTCTTCAAAGACCCCAGATCGATACGCCAATGGTTTTGAAATGACAGAATGCTGCGATATTCCTCTGTAATTTAAACATGATTAGCTGATGAAGCTTGTGATCAATACACTGCGGGAAGATAAATTAATTGATATCATCCTTTCGGGATAAGAGGCCCATTGGAGGCGGGATGTAACTAATGAAGCTGCTGCTTCATCTCTGAGAGCCATTTTTTACACCCTGCATTTTCGCTTCATCATATTTACATGATCATTCATTTATAGGAAAGCCATAAGCTGTGGACAGACCAGTTCCCTATTAAAATTTTGTTCATTTAGAAAAGAAACCACGGACACTGTGTGTGCTCCTTTAGTGTTAACAGCCTATCGCTGGGGATGACGGTGTGTTCCTTGGCACAGGCATCTTTAAAAATAGCAGCTCTCGGGACTGAGACAAGGATTGAACACCACTGAACTTCATTACAGCTTGTCCCCAAAGACACACATCTATTCAAACAAAAGCTGCAGTTCTTCTGCAGTGACACCTATTGGTGTGGGAAGAGTTTTCTTATTGTGGACTTCCTTTCCAATTAAAGGCAGCATGCTTTATCAGCGAGCCCATTTGCCAAGAGAAGTTATGGCTGGTTGAATTTAGATTTGTATTGATTAAGATAAACTTCCAATGTGTGTAGTAATGTATTTAAATAAAGTCTTTGATATAATTACATGTCCTTGGCTATAATTCTATGCAGTAGCTTATAAAGTTAAGAGTGATTCTTTAGGCTATGCAAAAAATAGATTTTTGATTTTCAAGGGGGAGAGGTTAGTCAAATAACCTTGTCTCATTTAGGATTATTTTTGCTGCAAGTAACAGGAAAAAATTCATAACATTAGAATAATTTCAATAGGACAGGTGTGTATTTTTTATTGTTTTGTTTGATGGTCAAGGCTGCTGAGGTGGTCTGGGCAGGGCTACCAAGGCTGGAGCTGGAGGGCCAGCTCCCTCTGTCTTGTGCCCCACTACATGTGGCTTCTGTCCCTAATATGGCTGCAGAGGCTACAGCTTACATCTGTATTTTCAGCAGCAAGAAAGGAAAAGGTGGAAGGAAGAAATGGGCCAAGGGCAGCCCTTTCAAGGAAAATTCCTGGAAGCTGCTGCATGAGCCCTCTCAAGAGTCATCCCCCTGCCAGCACTTGCCTATGTGGCCGCACTTAGCGAGGTTGCAGGAGAACAAGGAGGAGAAGGCTCTGGGAAATGCTATCTTTATTCTAGTGGTCCTGTGCCCAGCCCAGAGGTGGGAGCTCTATTACTGCAGAGGAAGGAAGTAGTGGATTGTGGGGACAGCTGGTGGTCTCTGCCACATTCCCTATATTTGGAAACCAGCCTCAAATGAATTCCTCTTGTCTCCCATCCACCAGTTGCTCAGAAGATTGTGGCCACGAGGAAGAAGCAGCAGCTGTCCATCGGGCCCTGCAAGTCGCTGCCCAACTCCCCCAGCCACTCGTCCGTCTGTTCGGCACAGGTGTCCGCTGTGCACATAAGCCAGGTACGTGGGGTGGAAAGGCACAGCAGAACCGGGGAGCAAGCCGGTCCCAAGGGTACTCTTAGCCATTTCTATGCTAGATATCTTATTTTTTCCTTTTCCACTTTATAAATAACAGCATGTTGGTAATTCACTGCACATTTCCTTGAGAAACTGCTGTGGCCAAGTGGATTTTATGGGAATCATTCTTCAGTGTTTCCATCTTCGTGCTGTCTGTGTTGTGAGGCATGCTGGTATGGGCAGAGGCTCCAGGTGTGCGTTGTGCTCTTTGCTTTTGATTTAAATTACCCTGCGTTGGTCCTGGTTCTGGTGTGCTCATGGGTTGAACAACTGCGGGTAAACCTCAGTGGCTAATCCCACTATATGCTTAAATTTGGTAGCACACCTCAACTATAATTACCATCTCCCTTGGTTACATCTTTCCAGAGTAATATTCTGGCAAATTAATTACTTGAAAGCAAACAAAGTAATTTTCACTTTGAAGAACCAAACCCATAGTCTGCTAAGGAAACCATTGACTTGGTTTGCCTGTGTGTGTTTTTAACTAATATTTCTTGGGCAGGTGTTATATTTGGACTTTTTTAAAAGGCTACAGGGTTTGGTATGCCACTTCCATTTTCCTTGGGGAAGTCAGTAAGTGATGGATTTACGGTAAGGGCCTATGAAGGTAGACTCAAGGATGTGGATGTCTCCACTGTAGGCATCTCATTTTCTGTGAATCTTTAAATGTCTTTGAAAGTATTCGAATTTTCATAGTGTGCATTGGGTTCTTTCAAGACAAACAGCATTTTTTCTGCATCTGGTCTAGAGCCATGGAGTCTTAGGGCCCATTTAGTTCAGCCAACCCCTGATCTTTCAGAGGAAATAGAACATAATTACATTTTAATCCCCCTTCCCATTTTCAAATCAAATAACAGAGACCTCTCTTTCTCAAGTCACTTTTCTTAGGAAAAAGTACTTTATGAGATGACTGGTATAGTCTACAATGAGGCCATGTTCTACTCGATGCCAATCAACTAGCTGGGTCAGAGAAGCTATCCCACCTGTCATGCAGGCCTCTCTTCAGTGTAACTTGCTAACTTGTGGCTTACGACCCTGCAAAGGTGGTGACATTAGGTTCCTGGAGCGTGTCATTAGTAAAACCTTCGTTTTCCATTGTTTCAGACAAGTAACGGAGGCGGGAGTTTAAGCGACTACTCTTCCTCCGTCCCGTCGACGCCAAGCACCAGCCAGAAGGAACTGCGAATCGACGTCCCTCCCACTGCTAACACACCAACACCTGTCCGGAAGCAGTCCAAGCGCCGCTCCAATCTCTTCACCGTGAGTGTCTGCCCCAGAAGCTTGAGTGAAGAACGTCAATCACTATGCATCGATTAGCTGCTGGATGGTTTAGTGTTACTTGTAGAATCCAGACTTAGTTAATGAGACTAGCACTGATTTCTTTGAAGGTCTAACAAAATTACAAGAAGCAAGGGTTTGGGCACTGAGGAAAATGTGAATTTCTCTGTGTGCAAGGAGTTCAGATACATGTGTCAAAATGAAGAGTGAGGGGCTGTACAAGGGTATTTATTATCTCGTGGTTGTCCCAGTCTCTAGCGACAGACTTGTCACTCTGGGTATGAGATGACAAAACTGTGCCAGAATCCCCAGACGTGGGCCTCTAACCTTCCCTGTGGGATGCATCAGCGACTTTGGTGTACGGAACCGTCCCTTCTCGGGCTGGGGCTTCTGAGGATTTATCACGGGGGTGGAGGGGTGGGGGTGGCTTCATCCCCAGGAGGCTCTTCATTGGACTTTTCTTCAGAGTTATTTGTGGAGCATTTTAAACCTGAGGATCATCTCCATGGGCTTAGGTTTATGAACTCAGAATCTGTAGGTGAGCCCCAGGCATGTGCAGTTTTTAAAAGCTCCCTTGGGCAATGGGGACACAGAGAAAACCCCTAAATCAGCGAGGAGGCAAAAGCACTCCCACCACATCCCTTCCTGTGCACCCAGCAGACATATCCAGTCAATCGTGAGAGGCTCTGCAGCTGACCCTAGAGCTGCAGGCAGAACTGCTGGCTTGTGACTGGAGTCGTTTGACCTCAGAAGAACGTTTTCCCTCCCGAGACCAGGTGTGTGCATCATAAGTATATCATTTCAGCCAGTGCTTTTGCTCCCTGGGGACACCTGGCAGTTTCTGGAGAAATTCTGAGTTGTTACAACTGGGAGCCAGGTGGAGTCATGGGTAGCACCTGAGGTTGCTGCTAAGTATTGTACAAGCCCAGGTCAGCAGTACAGCACACAGTCATGTGGTGCCCTGTTTTAAACCATTGGACTTCTCATTTTGGGTGATTACCGCTGACTTAGATGCATATGAGTCCAGGATTTCATGTCTTGAACTAAGGGGGGCTCTGCAGGGGTGGCTGGGAGCCTCAGCTGACCTGTTGCCTTATTCAGAGACAGCATTTCTGATGTTGCATGCAGCTGCCAAGCCTGGTAGACACCCATGCCTTTCCTACCATGTTTGAGGCAGTCTTCCTATTGGAGAGTTGTAATTGCCAAGATCTGCTTTCGACAGACCGTCCCCTTTCCTTTGCTGCCTACCCTCTGCCACGTCAGTTCTGACGGACGCTGTTGCTGTGAGTGCAGGGTAAGGAGCAGACAGACCAGACCCAGACCCCAGCCTCCTGGGGTCTCTGCTTAGCCCCCCTGGGCCGGAAGTGGCAGCATTCTCTGTGAGTCGTGCTGCTGGAAGAATCTCCCGAGGGGTGAGGGGTCTTAGTGGCATGGATTTCAATTTTGTGTCTCTACCCTTGCAGCTGTGAAAAGAATTATGACAGTGCTAATAAGCAAAAGCAGTTGTAGGACTGTGTGACCCACTGGGAGGGTGGTGTTCAGCCTTCTACAATATGCAGGGGAATGCATGATTTGGTTATAAACTCCTCTGTGATATAAGAGGCTTTCTTATGAAATGTTTCACACGCCAAGAATTAACAGCAGTTCCCAGTGCGCCCAATACTGGCAGCACTTGGCATCACCCAGGCCAGGGGAGAAAGAACATGCAGGCTCACCACACTTTCCAGGGGCTGCATGTACTGGTCATCAGCTTTGGTTTCCATTCTAAGGAAGAGGTGAGAAGCCAGGAAGTCTCTTTAAAAATAGGGCTGTTTGGAAAGACAGCTGTAGCATATACCCATTCCTACTCTTTAAAGAGTAGCTCTGGAATTGGAATGTACCAGAAAACATTATCCTGGACCCTGCCTACTAGGTAATCATGACAACCCAGGTTGCATACAAAGGAGAAACTTTAAGGCAGGTGGAATCAAAAATATTAAGAACTCTGTTAATATATACTTCCTTTCCCACTACTGTCTGCGGAGACTGGTTTTTCTGTCTGTCAGGAATATTTCTTGCCAGAGTCAACCCACATTCAAGACAAAGTGTTTTTGGAGAAGAAGGAGGGGCCGGAGAAGAACAGAAGTGAGGCATGAGGCCTTCCCCTCCTTCTCCAGGCCAAGCACAAGTGTGCATGCAGCATGCGGCGTCCAAGAAGAGACGAGGGCCCCCCAGCAGCCCAGACTGGGCTGGGCGGGTGCGGAGCCAATAAAAACTCATCCTTACGGTTTCTGAAAATCTCCATTAATTATGTCGTAATTAATGTGTCTAATAGTGGAAAAGCCTCCCTGTGAACCTGTACATAATCACTCCTTACTCTCTTTCCCTTTCAATGTTGGAAAACAGCTGGAGTAAACCATTTTAGAAATTTCAGTCTAGCCATGCAGCAGTTCTTAAAGGGAACAGAAATTTGGGGTTGTGAAGGAAGCAAACACTGCAATGGATTTACATCATGGCATTTAAGGAAAAAGGTTAAAATCCCAGGGCGTGACCCAGGTGTTGATGTTGAACAAAATGGTGATGGTGCTGGTGATGGTGACTTGTGGGTATTTTTAAGTTCAAGATCTTAGAAATAGGAACTCCACTAGATGTCAGTGTCATCCAAGGAATGAGAAGAGGCAAATTAGTTTTGAAATTGTAGCAATTAAGAAACTAAATTCTCATTATTACCAGTTTGCATCTACTCTTAAATATGTAAAATTCATAGACTCTTCATCTCTGGCAGTTGTTTGTAATTATTGGCTTAAATTGGGGAAACGTGTATTTATTCAAAAGCATCTAGTAGGAGGACACATGTGCCCTCGGCCGAACAATCTTAGTGAGTAAAATTCCATGCAGACTGCGGCTGTACCACCCCAGTGAAGGAGCGCTATCCACCTTATTTATTAGACCGTCATAAAGAGGCCAGAGTTAATTAAGTAGTACACACATCATTTTTCAAATACCACGCTTATAAATTTTATAAAGTAGACCTGTAATGTACCACTCTGAGCTCAGATTTTGCAGTCCCAGATGTTTATTTGCATATACACAGGTTTTTAGACAGAAATCATATGCACTCTGAACAAATTATAGTAAACTTCACATTGCTCCCCTAGTAGCAAATTGTTATATTTGTAGTAGGAATTAATCAAAAGCTTAGTTATATCTTACTTTGCTCTTTTCTTTGAAAAAAATCATTGTTTTAAGAAAAATTTTAAAAGACTATGTCCATTCCATTTTTGGTTTTGTAACCAAAACCAAAGTGGGTTCTTAGGACAATTAATTTAGTGTAGTTGTTCTAATGTACATGTGGTTAAAATGTTTTATTAGAAAATATTTTTATGCAGAGGTAGGAGTAAAAAACATAGGCATGTACTTACGTGGGGCTCATCAAATGCACACATTTTGCTGCGCCTGCCAGGACTTTAAGAAATAGCACATCTTGGGTAAAAGTTGAAGCCCTGCAGGTGTGCCTCCTAAATATACGCCTGCCCAGTTCCCTGCTGGAGGATCAGCATCATCTTGAATTTGGTGTTTATCATCCATCTGCACATCTTAAATTCACTCTAGTACATGTCCATCACTGGCACTGCCTTGCTGCTTTTCGTATTTAAAATAACAGTGTCCTTACACGATCCTTCTAAAAGCTCCCCATCCTGCCCGCCGACACCAGTTAACGGTGCCCAGCATACCCACAAAGCATACTGTGAAAAGACCCCTAGAAACCCACTGTAAAAATGAGGCATTGAAGTTGATGGTGCAAACAGCAGCATGTGTGTTTTGTCTGCTGTGGAGGGGAGCGTGGGTCCTGTCACAATGTGTCCTAGTCAAAAGGCTCACTGTGGGTTGGAAGGGGGAAAGCAGGCTTCTGTGTGATAGCGTGGGCTCCTGGCAGCATTGCTTCCTGTCCCTGGATGCAGATAGTTGATGGGGTGTCCCTCCGTGGCTTCTTGCATCACATGAGGAAAGGTGAATATTGGTGCAAAGAGGGAGGTGATGACGAGACTATCTTTAGCCTTTCTTTCTTCACATTCGGGGCTGGCAAGGATGACGGCCTCTCCAAGGGCTCACCGCTGACCCCTGTGCCGAGCATGGTTGACCCTTGTTAGCTTCCGGTTGTGCGTGTCTGGCTGGGCCCTGCACACTGTTACTTGTGATACGCGCAGCTGGTGCCCAGAGCCTCTTTGTACGGGAGGATTTCACGGAGCAGTTTCAGCGCGAAGGGTGTGTTGTGGCCATGCAGTCTCCGGGCCAGCAGAAGACTCGGGAGAGCTCCCTGCAGATGCTTGTGTGCCCAGGCGTCTGTCTCCGCACAGTTGTTGGGTGCCCATTGCTTTGGCAGCCACACAGCCTGGGGGCGGGGGGAAGTAATCGTGGGGCGGGGCTGCAGCAGACCCTTCTGCCCAGCAGCTGGTCAGAGCCTTAGAGTAATCGGGATTCTCTGTGCCATTTTGGTGGTGAAGTCTTCCTAACTTCCGGGGTCATTCATAGCAGCGTGCGTGATCGGACAGAGATGGGTTTTCTGGCAGCCTGCTCCCCTGGAATCTGGGCATCCGGCTTGGAGCACAGAGGGACTAGGGGGACAGATGTGCTGCCTTGAGGAAGATGTTAATTTTTTTTATGTTTGTTTTGTTAATTATTCTGGTTAACAGAGAATAATGAAGGTGGATTTTCAAATTTGGAAATTTGAATGAGCTCTGTTGATTTAAAAAAAAAATTTTTTTTTTAAAAATTATCATCGGGAGCTTTGAATCTTCTTTTACAAATGGAAACCTCAAGTGCCAACCTGCCTGTGGACTAAGAATAAAGATACAGCAAAAGGAGACTCGAGAGTCATTTCATAGCTCTAACTGAACATTACTAATTAAAGAATTAATTAAAGAGAAAAGTGAGCCCCTAGCCTGTAGCTGAAATTCATGACAAGGAATCAGTATTTCCTATTTCCTCCCGGCCCAAATGGACAAACTCTGTCTTAGTTTTTCTGCAACTTTCGATTTGTTGCTTTTTCACTTCCCGTTACCTCATTCCAGGCTTTTCTACGACCTTAAAGAAAAAAAGCACACAGTGCCTAGCACATAGTAGGTTTTCAGTAAATGTCGGCTTCCACAGTCATCAAAGGGTCCTGTTTCCTAATGAGCACACGTGCTCTTCAAAGTGCCACATCTGAGTTTACATCCTAGGGAGTTTTCTCACACCCGGTGACACTGCCCCTTTTAATATTAGAAAAAAAAACCTGGCTGCTCTCACACCCCTTTGAAACTGGATTTCATTAGCTCTTCGCTGCACAACGGACACCACGAAGTCTGTTCATTTCATATATCATCTCAGATTTGAAAAGCACATGAAAATATTTCTCCATTTTCAATATTGCGTGAGTAATGTTCCCATTGAAAAGTAATGGAGTGAAGTTGTCACTTGTCAGCACAGTTATTAAGGAGGACGAGTTTCAGATCTTTCTCTCATAATAAAATAAATCTGTCAGAAAATCATTGTGCTCACACTTCCTCATGCCATCCGGAGAAGGAGGCTGAGCTGTGGTGCTCCTTCCACTTGCCGAAGTCGCCTGCGCTCAGGGTTGTGGCTTCCCTGAGCGGCACGGGGCCACCTGCCCAATCCCAAGCTGGTCACACAGTGTCAGCAATGCCGCCCAGGAGACGGTTCTGCAAACTTAGCAGACAGAACTGCTCATTTTTCCCCAAGCACTGATGTGTTGTCAAAAAAGAGGTCTTCAACTTTGTTTCCCCTTTGTTATTTTTTGTGGTGTGGTGTGGTAACAGTAGTTAGACTTTGCTGCTTTCTAACTGTCCAGAAGCAGTTAAAAAAAAGAAGTTCACGGCACCTTGATATGAATGAAGAGTGCACTATTAAATTGCTCTGCTCTGTCGTTCGTAGAATTTCAAAATCCTCCTTCAGACATTAACTCAACATACACATTCACGTGGTAGGTTCCCCCAACAAGCCGCAAGGAGGCCTTTTCTCCTCGGCTGGATTAGCTGCAGCCCCAGAAAGCGCTTTCCTGTTGGGCGTTACTTTCCTATACGGTCCGTTGGTTTCTACTGATTGAATTTTGAGCTCTGTAAAAAATGAATTAAAAGGGAATTTGGCGGAGGAAAAGTAGGGGGCAAAGTTTGGAGAATTCTCTGTAAAATGATGGGTTGGTGGGAGCGAAGTATTCAACAGCCCGCTGTTTGGGCTTGTGTGTGCTTGCGCCTGCGTTGTCCACGGCTTCTGGGTGTGGGAGCGAAGAAACCGTCCGGGGAAGGGCAGGCCTGCAGATCCACGAGCCACAGCCCTTACCCAGATGCTAACTTTATTTTTGCTTTGCAGTCTCGGAAAGGGAGTGACCCAGACAAAGAGAAAAAAGGCCTGGAGAGCCGCGCGGACAGCATCGGGAGCGGTCGAGCCATCCCAATTAAACAGGTACGCCGCTTCCCCCTTTTTCCCTTCCTGGAGCTGGAGACACACCTCGGCTCTCCTTGCTATGATGCCGGCTCGTGCACCAAGGTTTGTTTGATGTGCTCTGTTGATGAATGTAGAAGTCACTCACTTGACATCAATTAGAAGAGGTTCCTGTGTGTATTAAAATAGGATCATTAGAATAAGAAGAGGGAAAAATGTGACAACAGATCTAATGAAGTGCAGTCTGCCCGCTGCATATGGAGTGTGTTTCGAGGCTGAGCTGGCTTCAAAGGCTGCCTTTGTAGCTCGGCTTTGATTGGGCCGCGGGCCGCCAGTCGACAGGGGTAAATCAGATCGCCGTACAAGAGCCCCTTGTGATCACAGGAATAGCCCGATGTGGCCCTAATTTGCTCTCGCAGACGGACATCTGAACACTGTTTCAGGCTGGTTTGTAACAACGAGGCAATTAGTTGTGATAATCATAGCCGGTGTGTCAGCTGCGCGCTCTTGTTTGTAATTTGCTAATGAAGGAATTGTAACTTTGATTAGGTTCAGTTTCATTTAGACCTTATTATATAAAGGAACATTTACAGCTGTAATGTGGGGCCTTAATTAAACTTCCTCATTACACAACAGGACTTGAATTCAAGCATTTGTTTTGGCCTATGTCGCTAGCCTGGAATAGGTTTTCATTAGCCCAGAAACCGGGTACCAAATTACTTTATGTCTCAAGTAAAATGGAAATTCACGTGACATATTTTGCTATTATAGTTCCAGAGAAAATAAAAATAAAGACTTCGACCCAGCACTGTGGCTCCTGGTAATAGCATCTTTTACTTTGTGAAAGAAGTCCAATTGATTTAGAGTGCATTCTGCTTGAGAGAGGGGGAAAAAAATCTGCAGGCAGGATAATAGCTCTTCCTCTTATGAACATGGCTGTAACCACTTTGTTCCTCTGGGGGATTGCTCTTTGCCAGCCTCTTCCACGGGCACTCCATTTCCTGTGCCCTTCCACAACTCCGGTTGGCTCCGGCCACCCCTCCAGAGGGCAGAAGTCAGTGCACAAATACAACTTTACCATCTGAAACAAGCAGGAAGGCCGCGTTAGCTGGGGGCCAGGCAGCCTCAGCGTAGACAGGTGAAAACAGGTCGGTTGGGGCCTGAGCCGGGACTCTGGAAACATTCAGTACCCAGGCCACGAATGTGTGGCCAGACTCTGGGCACCATTGAGAAGAATCCTCTTCCCTCCCCTTTGCTGGCGGGCAGTGTCTTCTTCACGCTCTAAAATGGTTTTGTTACTGTCGAGGTCCACACTCGTCGTTGCTCATTCTTTTCTTTGTATGCTTTTATTTAGACACTGAGCTGTCTACAGGAGGTGATTTTAATGCGTGATTTTTCTGTTGATTTTGTTCCAAGTAGGATTATGAAACTCCTTTTCATATCATTTAACTCCTTTTCTCTCATTTAAAAAATGAGTCCTGAGACTTTTCCTTTTGGGAATATTAAAACTTAATTCTCAACCATTTCCTTGATTCACGCTTCTTGTCTGTTGGGGGGTGCCGTCCTCCACACGGGCTGGGCAGGCCCCTGGCGTAATTGGAACCTTCACTCAATTTGTACCCTGCTCAACTGCAGAGGGGGCCCGCCGTACAGACTAGATTTTCAATCTGTGTGCTGATTGGAGTTGACCATCAAGCGTAAAATGAGTATTATCTAGTCTTTGGAAGCCTTTCAGTTGTGAATGTTCTAAATAATGTCGTCGAAATCTAAATCATGGTCTGATTTCCCGATGAGTCATGGTTCAAGAGCGTGCACAGATCCTTGTCCCTCATGGCTGCCCAGGGCAGCTCCTTCCTAGAAGTACACACCTGTCAGATCAGAGTCCCCCTGTGGCAGAACCTTCCAGGCCTCAGATTTCTCTTCTGTGAAATGGGCCCTGGATGATAATCAGAGCCCCTTGAAACACCAGGATGTGGAGATTCCAGAGAGAATTTTTTAAAATTCCAGCAAAACTGGATTTTCCAGTTAGTCATGCTCAGGGCACCTTTGTTGGAGCCTGTCTTTAGGTCACAGGGACTGATGTGGGTTTATAGCTGGTCCTACAGATTTATCTCACATGCCTGTGTGTGCTGTGTTTGTAAAGGATTCGAGATCATTAGAGACTGTCTGAATTCCTAACCCTTCCTGCACAATGACTTCAGCAAGCAGAAATGAGGAGCAAGACTGCAGAGGAAGGAGCCAGGTGCTGGCATGTTCTTTATAGGTGCTCGCCAGACCTCTTGTCGAGGGAACGAACAGTTAGATGAGTCCTTAATATTGGTTAAGTGCTCATATAGTGTCCCCTTGAACCCCCCACACCGCCACAGGTGTGGCTGTACTATCCTTGCTTTAAATGAAACCCCGGGCAGGGTGAGCACTCCCGACCAGGCCACTTAGAGAAGTGATGGGGCCAGGATCCAGACACCAGCCCCTCGCCCCTGTGCTTGTGCTTTCTCCATGGCTGGTTGGGGGAAAGCCTTCGGAAAGCTCAGAAAGCAAAGTTATGTGTTTTAAGTAAAACAGGTGAGCCCTGACCTCAGACAAATACCTTCCACCTATGTAGAAGAAACGTCCAAGACGGTCCCCACATTTGTCTGGGGACTACACCACCACGTGCTCCAGGCATGGAATGTCTCCCTTTCCCCTGCCATGGTTTCATTTGCTCTCCCACCCTTCTCCCCAGTGCAGGCCCTTGGCCTTGCCACACAGCCATGTTCAAGACTTGGTCTGGGCATGGGAGCCCCATATCCCGGCTTGTAGGCCAGTCACCCCATGGCAAAGAAACCGTCCTGGAATCTCGGTGACCGCCATGGGGCTGGTGATGGTGACGGGTTTAGGACCAGCTAGTTGTTTTTTTTTTTTTTTATAAAAAAACTCCATACAGGAATCTTGTAGCAGCTGGTTTAGGGTACGAGCAAGGTGGTCTTCACCACGCTATGCCACTAGACTCGCATTTGTCCAGATTGTGTTCCAGTGGATAATTTTAATCACACTTTGCTCACATTCTACAGCTCGTTCATTTTGAGAACAGAGGCCTCTTCCCCCAGTGTGGGAGCTAGCTGGAGCATGCTGGACAAGGATTTCATCTCTTCCCCTTTCCCCCCAGTTAAAGATTCTTCATCAAGAGTATGACTGATTTTCTGCAAAATAACTTCATTTTTCGAACCTGCACCCATTTCTTTTTTTTGTCCTTTCTGGGACCTTAGAGGAGAAGAGGAGAATTGGGTCAGAGGGGTCCTAGTTTTCCTTGTTTTTTTTTTTTTTTAACTAATAAGATAAGGTCTGTTCGAATAAAAATTAAAAAGCAAAGCAAGAAAAATAAAAAAAAAAGCCAGAGGCCCGGCTCAGCGGCGAGTGGGCTTGTCACGTATTAATTTTTCATTGCTGTGGAGAGTTGTACATACATAATCACTTGATTGCAGTGGGAGTTAGGGAGCTCCTATGGTGTCATTTGCATAAATCTTGTTAAGTCAATGGCAGTTAATGAAGTACAAATGAGCCCGGAGAAGGTGACATGCAAATCGTGGGTGGCAGATGGGAGGTCTGTTTGGGGGACGGCAGCTGTGTGCTCTCCTTTCTTTCTTTCCCTTTGGCATTTTTTAATCTCTATATTATAGTACGGATACACAGCCTCAGCCCTGGCCTCTCCCCCTCCCGGCAGACTCCAGGCCAGAGCCTGGCCTCTTCCCACCCCTGCCGCGCTCACTGTGCAGAAACAGACCTGATGGCCTCACCTCACCTCCCGCTTCCTAACAAGCACTGGGGTGTTTTTGAATCTTTGAAATCTTGGTCCGCTTGTCTTATCATGCTTCCGTCATTGAGAATACATATTTCACTTGGTGAGGCAAACATGCGAGCTTGGAGAGAGTATATTGTCTCCTGCAGGACTTCGAAGAATGAGAGTAAGAAACACTGTCTTTGTTTCATCATACTTCCATATGGGAGTCTGGTGTTCCCCCTGAGACAGGCCAGTGGTGTCTACCCAGCATTACCCACCTTCGCATGTGTGCTGTGGGCCTGGGGGGCAGCGGGCCTCGTGGGGCTGGTCAGGAACGAGAGGCTCTGGAGGTGGATGGGCATCCTTAAGGTCAGGCTGCGGCAGATCAGTGCCCCTGCCGATCAGTGCAGATCCCTCGGGCGGGCCCCCTCAGGCCTGTCTCAGTCATCTCTTGGGGTCCCTTGCCTGCTGGTTTGCGTTTTTAAGCTCCAAGTGCCATCAGGCCTCACCATGAACTTTTAGAGATTTATGGGCAAAACATCTACTTCCTGCTTTCAGAAGTTGGAGTTATTGTTTTTTTTTTTTTTTAATCTGTTTCATCAACTGGATTTTTTGAGAGAAACTGGTCTCTGTGGACTTTGAAGAGAGGCAGGCAGAGAGGCATGTGTGGGCAGCCTGTGCCTGGCAGCCGCTGTCCTGCTCACACAGGAGTTGCCAGGCCATTGGTCCTCGCTCTGTGAGTCCAGCTGAGCACTTTCCCCGGTGTGTGGGCCTGCGAGATAGCGCCATAGGCCGAGATCAGCACAGGTTTGGGATGGGTGCCCCAGGGATACATCGAAGCCATGAATTGTCCTCCAAACACCTGACTTTAAATCTTAATTTTGACCTTGAAGCTGGATATCATGGTCCCCTCGGGAGGAGAGCACTTTTCAACAGCCACCTGAAGCCACCAGGAAACCCTCCCCAAGCTCTCGTGGAAGGGCTGACCTGCATGGAACTTTCTGGTAGCACTCTGCCACAGGGCCTGGGAACCGTTTGAAGCCCTGTGTGGTTTTGATTCTCAGCTGAGTAGAAAGAAGCAATTGTCAATTAAGTGAAAGGCACCTCTGGAGTTAATCCTTTTGGCCAGCCTGCTGCAGGCCACTGACCCGTGTTGTCTGGTACCTGGGATCGGCCTGAGGGGGTGGATTGTGTGGTGCTGGCAGAATAAAAGCCACCTAATGATGCTCACTTTAACTTCTCCAAGTTTGACACCAGTCACAGTTGGTCGATCAGCTGCCGGCCAGTGCTCTTGTGCAGGAAGCAAAATTGAAGAGTGGGCTGAAACTTCTGGGGGGTTTGGAAGAGAGAGAGAGTGGCCGTACTCTTCCTCCCGGGAGTGCAGCAGAAGCCACCCAGGTCCATCCCGCCACATGTGTGGCGTCTGCAAGGCGTCAGTGCTGCGGCTCCTATCTGTCAGGCCTGACCACAGAGGGACCAAGGTGAGCAAGAGGCGGCCCTGAGAATCTGCTGTTCACCCATGTGGCAAATCAGCTCTGCCCGGGCATCGGGGGCCCATTTAGTTCCCCAGAAGCAGATAATTTACTGACGTGGACCCCAGTGCCCTGAAAGCTAATTTACCTCACTTGGGTGAACAACTCCCTGAGAGTGTTGCATCTGGCCTGGTTCACGACAGACTCAGCCAATTACAATTATTAATTTAATGGGTCAGGTGGGTGCATCACATGCTTTTAATTTGACTCCTCAAATACCAGACTGTCATTGGAAAAACCACTCCGACTCTCTGGATGCCTGGGTAGGAATTGACCACCATCCATCTTGGACCAACGAGGACACACACCCCACCACCCCCAGACCCCTTTGGCTGTACGGGTGGACGACAGAGTGGTCTAAACAAAAATGCCTAAAAAGGTTATGTTAACTGAAATACAGAACCCATCATTTAAATATAAATATGCAAATTAATTTAAAATGTGACTCCCCTTAGTACCGGGGGCTGCAGGGGGTGACACAGAGCAGTGTGTGCACTCAGGTGCTTGGTACACCGTAAACTGCCGTGCAGACATGATGTGTCCTCTGTGGATCCATAATCCAGGAGCTGGGATAATAACTGACTAAGTGATTCATTTCAGTAAAATGTTGTTTATTTTCTTGAAAAGTTCAGCAGTGATGGTGAAGCCCAATTCCCCACGAGCTCAGCAGTGCAAGTTCATGCACAAATAGAGGAAAGTTCCCCAAAGCCAGCACTGGCATGAATCACCAGAGTTTATTTTTGTCCAGATGAATGAAGAGGGTTTTTTTCCCGGTGTTATTTCCTATCAGACACGATCAGCTTGGAACAGTCGTGTGCTCTTCCTGCACAGCTGTGCTCTGGGAACCCTGCTAGGGCTCAGAAGAGTCTACGAGCCAGCCAGGGCCCAGACCCCACCCTGTGTCCTCCAGGACTGGGGAGGACAAATGTTGGAATAGAGCTGTGTGGCAGGGGTCCTGGGAGCCCCAGGAGCTAAGGAACAGTAGATTCTCCTGAGCTGGAAAGGTGTGGGGTGAGCAGGGAAAGGGAAGTGGAGGTGGGGGGCAGGCGGAAGCGGCTGCCGGAGGCAGGTGGGAAGGACCGGTGCTGAAAGAGGGTGTGAGGAGGGCAGCCTGGAAAGGCTGGGGTGTCCCATGGCCAAAGGGTCTGGTCGGCCTTGAGTGGGTGTTGGGAAGGTAGTTGGTTTCCCAGAGTCATTCGGGGGTGAGGGGGTGCGCCATGCCATGTCTCCACAACTTGGCAGTTTGGGGTTATGAGACTGAGGACAGTCTAGAGCTAGGGGCACCAGCTCCCCAAGGGACAGTGCCTGCTTCGGGGCAGTGTCTCTGAGGACCAGAGGAGCCTTTCCTTTGGAGAGCAGCCCTTGGCCACTGTTCTCCCTAATCAGAGGGTTTCTTCCCTCCTGCTGCTTTATCCCCTAGGGGTAATTACAATCCCTCAGAGTATCAGCAGTTGCCAACACTTCCTGTTTATGCACCAGAGATTGTCTCGCATTTAGCAGATGAGGAAGGGAGGGTTCAAGGAGAAGGCCGCTTGCCCAGCGTCACACAGCACATCCATGGCGAGAGCTGTCCTAACAACCGCAGACCAGGGCCTTCGGCAACATTGGTTTCTAGAGACTGGAAGTCTAGGCTCAAGACATTAGCAGGAGCAGTTTCCGATGAGGACTCCCCCTGGCTTGGTGTGGCTGCCTTCCCACTCTGCCCTCACATGGCTTCTCAGTGGAATGGGTCCTGGCATCTATTCCTCTCTTCCCCACCACCAGTCATCTTGGAGGAGGGCCCTGCCCTTCTGACCTCAGTTCACCTTAGTTACTTCTTTAAGAGCCCTGTCTCCAAGTATGGTCACACTGGGAGTGAGGGCTCCAGCATCTGGATTTGGGGGGCACGTAATTCAGCCTGTAATGTGGGACTGATTAATAACAGAGCTGGGGCACAAGGTTGAGTGTGTGTGTGACCATAAGGGACACCTGCTGCTGTCTCTCCTGTAACAGTCTTCTGCCTTAGGCCTTCTGGACATTACAAGTTAAGACCACTGTGTTCCTGTGCACATGTTTGAGAATTGAAAGAACCTACTTTGGGAGTTTGAAAAAACTCCATGTACTGGTTAATAAACATGCAATAGTCAAAATATTCTGATTTGAAGGTTTTGACCTAAATCCTCTTAAGTTGCAATAAATCGAGAATTTGAAGTAAGCCTGTGGGAACACATCCTTTCACGAAGCCTGGAGCATCCTCTCTGTGCAGCACATTTTATAAGTTAGGGCAGTGGAGACCCTTTAGGTCAGTTCTAAAATGAAAAGCTGCAATAATCTATGATTTCAGTGGGCCCTTTCCCATGCAAAGGTGGCTCCTCAGGACTGTGGGCACGTGTCAGGCCTATAGCTGGAATGGCCAGGAAAAGCATGTTTATTCAGCAAGTGCCTACAGTCCTGGGGTTCATCCTGTACATGTCTTCCCTTCTAGCCTTCCAGAAAAGCAAAAGCAAAAAAAAAAAATCCATTGTGTCCACAAATTACTTAACCTGTCACTGTGGTAAAGGCACAGTGCAGTGTTTTATCAGTTTATTGCAGGTAGAGGAGAAGACATCCAGAGAATACATGTCATAATTGAAGGAGAGATGTGGCAGGAGCACAGGGACCTCACCATGAAGGTGATGAGGGGCCATAAGGCTGCACTCATGGGCCACAGGTTTGCAGATACTACCTACAAACCAAAGTCTACCAAGACGCCTGAGAAAATCATAGCACATCACAACCTCATTTCACTTCTGCTCCATCAAGCTGTTCCCAATGGAGGACTCTTCTTTTTCCATGTGTAAGAACATAGAACATGGATTAGGACCTCTCCCAAGCTGGCTTTTGTCCTTTGTTTATAGGAAGTTTAGAAAATGAGTGAGCGCCTCTCCTCCTGCAGGAAGAATCACACTGGCTGTTAAAAACAGCAGCAGTGGAACTCTGGGGGCGTTTGGCTGCTGGAACGGACCCTTTTCCAAAAAATGGAGATGGGCCCCCAGCTTAACCAGCTTTACTTGTGCCCCGGGCATCCCGGGTGCTCTTTGGCCCCTGTGTAGGCCCTCTGCCCTCAGCGGGCTTGTACCTGGTGCTTGCTCCAGAGCCTTTAGCCCAGAGTTCTAGAGAAGATGACTTTGTGAGTCTTTCAAGTCCCTGTTTCAGGAAAGACATCAGACCATGATGCTTTGGGTCTTTTTGTTATTGTTGTTGTTGTTGTTTTAAGATTTTATTTGAGAGAGAAAGAGAGAGCACAAGCAGGGGGAGCAGCAGAGGGAGAAGCAGGCTCCCTGATGAGCAGGGAGCCTGATGCAGGTCTCAGTCCCAGGACCCTGGGATCATGACGTGAGCTGAAGGCAGTCATTTAACCAACTGAGCCACCCAGGTGCCCCCAGACAGTGATGCTTTTATCAGATAATTTTGAGTAGCAAAAACATCCTTTCCTTCCAGCATCTCACAAGGGGACTTATTTCCAACTGACTTACTGATGGCCAGGTCTTCAAATTTTTGGTATCAAAGCTGATGCTATTATAACATGTAGATATTTGGTGAAATTATATAAAATGGGCATGGGAAGGGCTCGGGCATGGGAAGTATGTTCCTAGTTAGACCCTTTTATGAAGTACCTAATAGCATAAGTATGTTTATAGACTGGGAAAAGAGACACATTTAAAAGAAAAAATACTACTAACTCCTCAGGGCCTTCCCAAACCTTGTCTTCCCCAGTTCAGGGAGACCTACACCCCACTGTACTTACTTGCTCACATTTCCATCTGCTTAAAAAGTCTGCACAATGAACCAGATGGTGATTGTGTTGTATTTATCATAGCAGTGCTGGCCCCTCTTTCCTTGGTGCCTGTTGTGCATTGGTTACTATTAGATGCTTCAATCCTACAACCTTATTTAATTCTCTGCCAAGCTAGGGCACAACGTCTGCCAATGGGAGACGGGAAATCCAGGGTTCAGTGGGATTAAGTCCTCCAGCAGATGAGGTTCCCACACTAACCAGTGTCAGAGCTGGGATTCAAATGGAAGAGTCTTAGTGTGTTTCTAGAAAAGTCTTCCATGCCCCATTCCCCGATTTTATCCATGCTTACAATGGCCATCTTTTCCACACCACATCAAAAATCATGTAAATGGTGTCTTCTCCTTGTGGGGTTCCATGTGCCCTGTGGGGCCATCCTCAACAGCCCTGTGCTGTCTGGCACCCGGACTGACCGTAGTACCAACGTGGCAGTGTCCTCACAGCCCAGAGATTGACCAGACAGCCAGAGCTGTCTCATGAGAGATTTTGACCTGAACTAGCCACATGGGGCATGTGTGGCTCCTAGCTCTGGCTGATACTGGTCCCTTTAATCTGTGCTTGTCATAATCTTCCTGTCTTTGGGGCCCAAGTCAAATGCCTTCTGTTCCAGAAAAATCTTACCTTGTCCTCAAATAGGTGTGGTGTCTTTCCCCTTCTCCCTTCCCAGGACATTCCATCAAGTCTTGGGATCCTGCTGCCATCTTGTCTGACGCTCATCAGCACGTGCGTCCTTCGTGCATCCACATCCCCACTGCCATGTGCTCTCACGCTCCTGGAGGGATGCTCGCTGGCAGAGCTCCTCCCCTGCTGTGTCAAGTAGGGAGGCAAGCAGTGGTCATAGATGAAGTAGTGTTATATTTTGAAAAATGGAATAAATTTTAATTCGGTGTTCTTTACACTGAACTCTATTTCATGTACATAGAATACTGTATTTAGGTAAAAGAGAAGAGGTACATTTTTTAACTGTCAAAGAATCAAACCGTCGTCCGTGACCAAAATCATTTGTGAAAACTTCTAAAACTTCTCTACTTTTCAATATTTGTACATTAGAAATTACATTTAAGTAAATATCTTCACTATGTAACTTTGTTTATAAGAATTGTTTCATGTCAAACCTACAAATTTTAGAAACAGTGGGCTATTTTTATAATTGCCAGATTTTTACCCCATTCTTCATTCTGTATCAGCCAGAGCCTTTGTGATTGTGATTAGTGCTAAAAACAGGAGTATGTGTGTTCTCAAAGTTATTTTGGAAAAATGATTGATACTGTTTTTAATATACATTAAATTTTATGGAAATTTATAAATCTATCTGCTACATAGATATTATATTGCTGGGGCTATAAGTGACCTAGAAGAGAAGGTTTGGAAATGAAAAACTACAGGAAGCAAATAAGCATGGGTGGGTATTTGGTTTTTCTTGTGAGTGTCTAAAAAGCTTTGGAAACTTAAAACAATTAGAAATCATTTTATACTTAGGTTTGTAACTCACAAAGCATGATAGAATCCTTTTGGCAAAAGTTAGTTTAAAAAGAAAGTTCTAGAAATGGATTGCTATGTCACTAAAAGTTGGCCTGGTGTTCTTGGAGGGTATAAAAAATTTTACTCACTTTTCCCCATTAATCTCTCTGCTAGAAATTTACCCCAAAGGAATAATTAACAAGACAAAATTTTTAAGTATACAGAAATGTTCATAGCAGAATTATTTATAATATCAAAATCCTGAAAACTACTGATGTCCAACAAGCAAGGAATTAAATTAGTGATGGTCATTAAATAGTGCTAAGATCGGTAACCTCTAGAACTTTCATTTTGGAGACTATTTAGAGGTGTGAAAAGTGTTTATAAAACAGAGAAAGCATAAAACTATAATCAGTACATGAAAATAATTGTATATTTGGTTTAAAATTGGATGAACAGGAACACAAGATATGAGGTAAGGCTTAAAGAAGAGCTTTAATACTTTTGACTCTCTTTAATATTTCTTGTGAAATAATTTTGCAAAAGCTACAGAGCCAGCGAGAGCTCCACGTGCCCCATGCCCAGCTCCCTCGCAACACCAGCTGCTCTCTCGAGCTCAGTGCAGCGATGGCAGCCACAACACCTCAGCCATAAACCTCATTCCAACTCCATCTCCCAGTTCAGCCCAGGGTCCCTGCATGCGTGGGGGTCACTTCGTCCCCCTTGGTCACCTCCACCCTGAGACTGCTCTGTGGTCTGTCTTACCCTGACTTTAATGCTGTTTGAGGAATGCTGCAGGAACCCTGCAGAACGGAGTGCCCCTCAGTGTACACTGCCTGCTGTTGGTTCCTCGGTTGAGGTGATGCATTTGGGGCTGGAGAACCACAGGGCTGTTTTGTTCTTCTTGGTGCCCTCAGCAGGGGGGCACATGGTGGTGGTGTATCTTATCCTTGGTAGCTTTGACTGTGGCCATTTGGTTCACATGGGGGGTCTGCCTGGTTTCCTCTGTTGGAAGGGATTATTTTTCCCTTTGATGACAATGAATTGATGAATACCTTGGGGGAAATACTTAGAAACTATGCTGATAGTCTGTAAAAATATTTTTAATGATATAAATTGTATTCGATAAGTAGGTTTTAAAAAATGAAGACAATTTCCTTCTGATAAATGTGCATTGTCTTGAATAAAATGCCCTGGGTGCCGTGTGCACATCTGTGAGTGTGTATGTGTGTGTGTGTGTGTGTGTGTGTGTAGGTATAGCAAAGCTAAATTTCCCTTCCTTTATACTGAGTGAATTAGAAGTCTAAATACCACGAAATGCCTCTCCTATTCAAGGAAATTTCAAGAGCAATAGTTACATGTGTGCTAGTACTTTTAAATACTTATTGGCCTTTTAGTAGTATCTACAATGCAAAAATATTTTACAGCCTGAAAGGACCACTAATATTGTCCCAGTGTTCTTTTTTTCTTTCTTAATTTCTATTTTTAAAATTTTTATTTAAATTGGATTTAGCTAACATATAGTATATTATTAGTTTCAGGGGTAGATGCTGTGGTTCCTCAGTTGCATACAACACCCTATGCTCATTTGCATCAAGTGCCCTCCTTAATGCCCAGTCACCCAGTTACCCCATCCCCCGACCCCCTCCCCTCTAGCAATTGTATTTCTTTTTTTAATCTTAAAACATTGATTTACCATCTAAGAACAGTCAAGTGAGTGCTTCTTTCCTCCCTCCAGTGTTGGAGGGAACGGGAAAGTGAGGATAATTTGGAACTTACTGGGCCTTTGAGGAGGAGCTGAAGGGTCTGGGTAGGTAGAGGAGGGGAGGAGGAGCCTGGTTGGGGTGTGGGGAGGAGGCCTGAGTGGTGTTAGAGGGGGTTGGAGATGAGGCAACATCTAAAGGGGGGTGGGGAGGAGCCCTGAGGCAGGGATGGGAGATTTGAGGAGGAGCCCCAGGGGTACAGAGGAGCTGGAGCATTGGGAGTGTGAGTGCACCTGGTGAGAATGGAGAGGCAGTTTGCAAACTCAGGGGGAACCAGAGGCTGTGAGCCTTGAAGGGTAGGCACATTGTAGGTTCTTGGCAGACCCTAAGAGCAATGAATGCTCAGGGCACTGCTGTGGCCTGGGTGCAGTGTCACATTGGTGTAAAGCAGGAGGGAAGCTTCACAGAGATTCGTTTGCAAACCAGGGTCTCTTGGGTTTGGTCTCAGTTATTTTTTTTAAATGAAAATTGAAGTTCTGCTTAAGATTTCACCTGTTTTTTAAATAATTTATCTTAGAAAATGGAGAATAGGTACATGGGTACACCTGTACGTATGTATTATATACTTGTATGTGTATGTATGTGATACGTTAATATATAGGAATTTCGTGAATTAACCATAAGAGGGTTTTGTTTTGTTGTTTTTCTCTCCGAGCGTCCCGTTTTTGCCCAAACACCGTACTCTGCTGGTGCTTGGGCTGAACTTGAGGCAGCCCTGGCATAGCAAACGCGCTATTTCTAAAGCTGGAGGAGATCCACATTTTGCACATGGAGAAACTGAACCCTGGGAAGGTGATGTGTCTTGCCCAGGCTTGCACCTGATGTGATGGGATCCAGGTCCCATCTTCTCTGATGCTCACTCCAGTGCGCCTTTCACTATTCACACCCATATCCTGGGTATTTTCTTTTCCCTTGGGCTTAAAAAATACATAGAAATAATGTATACATCTATCTTGGTTGTAATGTGAGTGGCCATTTTTTCCTAAGTGGAACCTCTAAGCTTCATACTGTTTGATCCAGCTATTATAAAAGTGAGGAAGAGAATAAAAATTACTACATTTGCAAGGATCTGGTTCCTAGGGGTGGATAAATCATTTGGGGGGCATTTCTCTATCCCATGGCCTCACTGAGGCCACATCAACCCCCTGAGACTCTGTGTGCTCTCTTTTACATTTTACAGATGAGAAAGCTGGGGCTCAGACACATGATTTCATAAAACCAGGAAGAGGCAAAGACAGGATTCAAACCCATGTTTGCCTCTTTCCAGAACATGCTGCCACTGAGCCTCCAACATGACTTCCCGGTTATAGTAAAAATTCAGGCGTGGGCAACACCCAGACACTGCTGCAAACAATGCCCACGCTGAGGGGTCTTCGGTTGGTGGCACCCGTGCTCTACGGCACAGCCGGGCCTCCCCCGCCAGAGCTCCTTCCCCCGTTTCAGAAACCCTCTAAGTGTATTCCACAGCGGTTGTTTGTAATTGGAGTATCTGGAATTCACTGTGGTTTTAATTAGTTGATTACTAGTTCTTTAAAATGTACTGTACTCACTGTGGGTCTCGCAAATTGGTAACTGGTAGCTACCAGTATAATTAAATATTTCAGAGCACTTGGCTACAGTAGCATTGAACTGTGAAGAAATAATGTTGTATAGCCAATCAAAAAGAGATCCTTGTAAACTCATTTACAGCGGCAGTGTGTGTTAGGACCATCATAGAGATGCTTATTGCAGGAGAAATTAAAGATACAATTTTGTGCTAAGAGGCAATATAGAAATTAGTTCCTGAATTACTTGTTAATTGATTTGGTAATTCCCTTGGGTCTGCATGCTCTTTTTTTCCCCCTTTTTGTTGTTGCATTCAGTTAACAGTGACTGTTCCCAGAGCAATAAAAATATTTTTCACACTTAGATTAGATACGTCCTTACATCAGACTGCTAACATTCATATTTGCAGAACCAAAAAATATCTGCCTTAACTACAACCAGCATATTGTTGTTTTATGTGCACTCATCAAGGTAACCAGTGCGTTCGTTCGTGGGACTGGATAATTTCAGCAACAAGGAAGTGTGTTTTTATGTCTTGTGTTTGAGGAGGTTTCTCTGATTTTTTTTTTTCTTTTTCCTAATGGAAGCCCTCATTTTATTATCAACAGTGGAGCAGATTTGGCAGGCTTGATTTATGAAAGTCTTATTGTTTGCAATTCAGCAAGAATAACCATACAAAAGACCATTTGTAGAGAAGCAAGGATTGCTCCTAGAAATGATATTAGAAGAGAATGAGACCTGTTTCTCCTGTTGAGATTGAGTGTGGGTCCGAAAGGAGCACTGTGAATCCCAGGCTGGCAGGGGGAGCCTCAGGGACCACTCCCTGCGTGGGGTTGGCCCCTCCCCTGCTGCTGGCTGACAGACGGGAAAGAACGTTGGGATTCACACACATATTTCTGCTGCTTCTGTGAGGAGGCAGAAACCGTTGTCCTTTTGGATTTTTGAAAGAAGGAACTGACTCCCATTTGGACAGCTACCAGCACGCTGGCCCCATTCTCATGGTGAAGAACACATTTCTCATCTTTCGGCTGTGCTTGTGGCCCAAGCAGGAACCTCGAAGACTTTTTGGAAACGTCATGACCTCAGTTTTAGGCCAGTCTCTTATATTTTCTGTTGCCCCCCCATCCCCTACCTGTATAAATATTATTATGCTCTTGCTAAATTCAAAGTAGTTGATTCATTTCAGTGTCTGCTCTTAAAAATGTGCAATAAAAATTTATATTCAGTTAGGAAAAGTGGAAAATGTTTGCATTTAGCCTTATCTCTATTAAAAAGTACAAAGTTATGACAGTAAAAAGCCATGTTTATCCTGAAATAAAGGGCATCCCAAATTTAGCTTCACACGGGAACAGAAGACACATGCGAAATGGGGCTCCCGTCGAGCAGACCCTTTGATGAAAGAGCTATCTGGCTAGTTGTTGATTTCAGTGGACAGAGAAGGAATACTCTGTGTGCTCTGTGCTCTAGAGCATTCCATTCCTTCTCAGTGCCAAAATGGGGTGGCTGGCATTTTCCTCATTCTCATGGTTTAGTCAGAGCCCATAAGACACAGTGTTGTCTCTCCAGCAGATGCTGCTTGGGCACACATGGTACTTGACCAAGGCTAACAGGTGCATTCCCAGCCTCATCCTTGTACACTGTGGTTTTAGTTCTAATTCCCTACCCATTGCTTCGCTCCCGTCTACCTTATTTTAAAGGTTTTTCTCATAGAACTAGCTTGCAAGTTACTTCGCAAAGGCTCCTGGGAAGGTACCTGTCTGTGTCACTTTCCTCTACTGATTATTTAAAAATGACCCAAATTTAGCTTAACCCCAGAAGCAATGGTTTTCTAACCCTCCTTCCCCAACGCCCCCAGCCTTGATGGAGTTAAATCAGCCTGCTTTCAGTTTTCAAGTGGTATGGATGTTTGGTTCCCTTGCTGGAGAATTCAGCACCAGGTCCCATCGCTGACCCTAAAGTGGGCCATTGGGGGGGGGGGTGGGTCACAGCCCTGGGCAACTTTGTAGTTTTGAGTTGTGCTTCTCCCCAAATTGCAGAGGAGAGGAAATGCATCCCCTTGAGAGATTGGAAGGACATAGCTCTATATATTTTATTTTGTATTTTTTATTTATTTTCTGCTTCATAAGGGTATCTTATGCTGGAATATGTCTTCTGGTAGTTAAATTGCTGATTGTCTCCAAATATTGGAGCCAAGTTGGTGTTCCACTGAAGCTTGCCTTTCTTGTTTACTGGGGCCCTGACCTGAGCGCCCCAGGTGTAGACCATAGGCTGCATCTCCTGCTATGCAGGACTGAGAGTTTGGAAGCAGGAAGTGAGGGCTGGCAGTGAAGCTCCAAGGTGATGAATATTTCTCCATGATATTTCTGCACTTTAATGACTATTTCTACTAATACTTGTACTAATAATTTTTAATGGTTCACACCGAGTAGGTGACATTTTGATACATTAATAAGTCTTATCAATGACTTTTAAAAGTTCTCTAGTTTGCCATGATGCTTTACCACAGTCCCCCCAAAGGAAGGGTGAGAATGGAGTATCCAGAGTCATGACCCCCTGGCTATGCTCTCTGTGAGCTATAAAGAGTGGGTGTCATACCAGCTGCCGGCTTTGAGAATAAGTCCATCACTACATTGTGTCAGAGGTGCTGAATTACCCTTCCACGGTTTGTCATGGAGTATTTCCCTTAAAAATCATTTGCCTATGTACTAAAAGGTATGTCCGAATCCTCGAGAAGAGTAAGCCTCAGGAACGGTTGGGGGGTATTCAGCAGTGGCTGTGTCCTGCGCCAGGAGAGGGCCAGCTGGGGGACTGCTAGTGTGTGTGGAAGGAGAGTCCATAAGGAGAAGCTTCAGGAGTTGAAAATGCTGGAGGTTTGGAGCAGGTAGGCTCTGGGAGATTCCTGCTGAGGGCAGGAGGCCTCCCCAGGACCGATGCTTGCCTGGGCCGCTGTGGGTCCCGATGATAGGGTGTGGGGCGTTTTGGCAGGATTGTGACAAATATCCTAAAGAAAGGTCAGTGCGGATAACCTTCCTGAATTTTGCTTTTTGGGAGACAAGTGTTTTCTAGTTTGCTCTTGGGGTTCTGGAAAGCAATGGGCATAACTCAGGTACCTTCTCAGGCACCAGATTTGTCAGAAATGGAAACACTTTGAGAATGATGAGATAAGAACCCGCTGGTGCTGTTCCCTATGTCAGGCCCGGGGGCTTACCCGCTGGTGGGTGGCCCAGTGCAACGTCAGCATCACATGGTCAGGAATTCCAAGTCTCTAGACTAGTAGGTACTTGGTAAATATTTATTGAGTGGGCAAAAAAATCTCCATTCTTACAACCACCTTATAAGAATGATAGCATAATTCCCATTTTATAAATAGAACGAGTGCTCAGAAGAGTGAAGCCACTTACTTAGTGTCATATTCCAGTGTTTGGAAATGGTGTTACTTGGGCTTAGGCATTGTGTGACTTCCCAGGAGTCAGGTATGTTCTGGAAGGACCCCGGAGGCTCAGTGGAGTGTGTGCCTTAGCTGATAACACATCTGGAGCTGGTGGGTATGATTCAAGGTAAGATTCAGGGGTGAGTTTCCTTTGGCACATGTTGCCTTAAGAGTGGAGTGGTGAAAGGTCAAGGAGAGAATTCTGGGAGCTTCTGCTCACCCTAAGCAGGTTTCCCAAAGAGCATCCCAGGACTGTCAGGTCCACTTGTTTCATGGCTGTAACCGGGTGAGGAACAGCTGACCAGGGCTGGGCCAGGCCAGGATAACAGGTACCTTTTTTCAGGACTCAATACCTTTGCTGTTCTTCCTGGCACTGGAGCCTCCAAGAAATGGTGGAGTACGTGTCCTCATTTGCAAGACACATCTCTTGGGACTCCATTACTCCAAGGCCCTGATCCTCAGTTTTGAAATCAGATGTCAGTGTTTCCAGAGGCAGTCTCATGGACTGGTGTGAAGAGGCCAATGTAAGACAGTCTTTCTTTTGTTCCCATAGTGTTTCAATGTCTGGGACAGGGAGTGGGGTGTGGGGGGTGGCGTCAGGACATTCTCTGGTGCCTGGGCTCGTTGTGCCACAGGGCTTGCCCCCCAGAGCCTGGCCATCCTTGGCCAGTATTGTCTGTAGGGCCTGGGGAGGACCACTGTCTGTCACCCCTGCTCCTAGCCTGGCTATTGTGCATTTTATTTCCTGAAGTGGGGGGAGCTGGGCCACTTGTGACCTTTATCAGAATTCCATTTTATTGGTCAAGGATTAATTTTCTTCATGTCCTTTGTATCACAGGCAGCATGGGCAGTCTGTCACCTTGATTTCGAAAGGCAGAAGTCTTTTTAGGACGAAGATACTGTGCTATGTTTAACCAAGTTCTTTTTTTTTTTTTTATTTTTTTTTAAAGATTTTATTTATTTATTTGACAGAGAGAAATCACAAGTAGATGGAGAGGCAGGCAGAGAGAGAGAGGGAAGCAGGCTCTCTGCTGAGCAGAGAGCCCGATGCGGGACTCGATCCCAGGACTCTGAGATCATGACCTGAGCCGAAGGCAGCGGCTTAACCCACTGAGCCACCCAGGCGCCCCGTTTAACCAAGTTCTAATTCGAATAAGAACTCTGAGCAGGAAAGGGCCCTGACCGGACATCTGATCTCTTGTTAGCCGAGCAAGTCCTTGATTGCTCACGAGAACTTGTTCATGTTCCAGGTGGGCTGGAACAGTGGTTTTCCTACCCTTCCTCAAAGATGAATCATGACATTAGCTTTATTTATCATAAAGAGATTTTTTTTAATGTTGATGATAAATGCTTTTTTAATTTCTCAGACCCTGTATGTAATTCGGGCCTCCTTTTCTTTGGGGGAAATCCAACCACATGAGGGTTTGGTGCTGGAGCATGATGATGACTTCTGTCCTTGCCTTGCTGGGTAGCTGTTGGTGCTGGGCTGTACAGCAGGTGCAAGATGGACAGGAGGCTCCTTTGGGCCTCCAGAGTTTGCAATGCAGTAGATAGGAGGACCTGAGGGTGTGGGACATGTGACAAGAGGGCTGGGACCCGCTCTGCTGGGAGGGGAGTGAAGGGAGGGGCAGCGTGAACATCATGTAGTGGAGAGGAATTGTGTTCTGGGGGAGGCGGAAGGGGATGTGGGAAATGACAAGTTTATGGTGACAGACTGCTACCTGGACACTCTCTGGAAACAGCAGGAAGGGCTCAGAGTGGGTAATACACAGTCTGGACAGCAGGCAGAGCACCATTGCTGAAGACAGAGGCAGGGAGCCAAGGCAGGAATTTCCAAAGAAAGGACATCATGGCTCCACCCAGGAGAGAGCAGAGAGAACCGAGTGCGGAGGCCCATGGAAGATGCGGACAGAAGAGACCTCAGCTTTGGAGCTTTCCGTGATAATGTCAGGTGGGTGGGGCTGGACTGGGCCATTTTGGTGGCCTGGGTGGTTTGGTTTGCTCAGTAAACGAGTCCTATCAATCCAGGCCACTTAATTCTTTTTTTTTCTTTGTTTCTTTTCAGTGTAACAGTATTCATTGTTTTTGCACCACACCCAGTGCTTCATGCAGTAGTGACCTCCCTAATACCCATCACCTTGTTACTCCAACCTCCCCCCTCCCCGCCCCTTCAGGACCCTCAGGTTGTTTTTCAGAGTACATAGTCTCTCATGGTTCACCTCCCCTTCCAATTTTCCTCAACTCCCTTCTCCTCTCCATCTCCCCCTTGTCCTCCATGCTATTTGTTATGCTCTACAAATAAGTGAAACCATATGATAATTGACTCTCTCTGCTTGACTTATTTCACTCAGCATAATCTCTTCCAGTCCCGTCCATCTTGCTACAAAAGTTGGGTGTTCATCCTTTCTGATGGAGGCATAATACTCCATAGTGTATACGGACCACATCTTCCTTATCCATTCGTCCGTTGAAGGGCATCTTGGTTCTTTCCACAGTTTGGCGACCGTGGCCATTGCTGCTATAAACATTGGGGTACAGATGGCCCTTCTTTTCACTACCTCTGTAGCTTTGGGGTAAATACCCAGGAGTGCAATGGCAGGGTCATAGGGAAATTCTATTTTTAATTTCTTGAAGAATCTCCACACTGTTCTCCAAAGTGGCTGCACCAACTTGCATTCCCACCAACAGTGTAAGAGGGTTCCCCTTTGTCCACAACCTCTCCAACACATGTTGTTTCCTGTATTGCTAATTTTGCAGGCCGCTTAATTCTTTAGTGCATTGACTTTTCTCTGCATGTGAGTAATCCCTGTGGGGAAACACATGCCGTCAGGCCCAGTCAGAGCGAGGCCAGGAGACCTCTGCCTGGAAGGGCATCAAGACAGCAGACATGCTCGTTGTCTTCCTCTCAAAGGATTCCTTTCAGTGAACGTCCTGTAATTTGGAAACCCTACAACAGTCTCCTCTCCTCAGGGTGGCACAGACCAGGGAAGGTGACTGTTCAGGAAGATGGAATTCTTCCCCGGATGCTTTGGAAGTCAGAGGAACTGGGGCTTCCTTCTGGGGAACTATGTTGGGCCGGGGTGAGGTCCCAGGCAAGCCTGCGGGTGTTGCCCCTGTGTTCACAAGCTGTCCTGCACCACTCACCTCACAGCAGTTCAGCAATGTGTCCACAGATCATTTCTTCCTTGGGCGTTTTCATCGTTTGCCAGCTGTAGGATTACAGACACACCCCTCCATGAATCCAGTGGGCAGCTCTTACTCTCAGTCCCTATCCGCAACCCCACAGGCCTGGGGACTCATTGAGATGTCAGTGGGGAGTGATAATGGCACCAGCCAGGTGTCCCCAGCAGGTGAGTCCCAAAGCATTTGTGTGAGGCTGGCGTCGCATGCAATGACAGGATGTGTTGAGGCCCAGGGACCTGCTGCAGGACTCATGGAGGTGCTGGTACCTCTTGGATGCTCATCGTGCTGATTTGACCTGGTGGGGGCTCACAGCCCAGCTTTAACTTGATTGGCCCTGGGCTCCTTCCCTTCCTCCTCCTCCGCTTCCAATTCTTCATCATTACCAATACACTTATAGAATGGTTTTAGATTCGCAGCAGGATAAGCAGAAAGGACAGAAAGTCCTGCCACAGCAGTGCACACCTGTACTAGCTGGCCCACCGTTACCACCCACAGCTCACAGTTTCTGTTAGGGTCTCCCTTCATGTGCACATTCTTTGAGTTTGGACAAGTGTATGGTGATGTGTATGTTGTTACGGGATCCTACTGAGTGGTTTCACTGCCCTGAAAATCCTCTGTGCTCTGTCTGCTCATCTCTCCTTCTCCACCGCTGGACACCACTGACCTTTTTATAGTGACTATATTTTTTGCCTTTTCCAGAACTATGTATCATATAGTTGGAATCATAAAGTATGTTGCTTTTTCAAAGTTGCTTCTTTCACTTAGTAATACACATTTAAGGTTCCTCTAGGTCTTTATGGCTTGAAAGCTCATTTCTTTTTAGTGCCAAATACTATTGCATTGCCTGGACATAACACAGTCTGATTATCCATTCATCTATTGAAGGACATTGTGGTTGCTTCCAAGTTTTGGCACCTTGAGTAAAGCTGATTTGATAAGCATTTGTGTGCAGCCTGGGGTGTGGATGTAAGTTGTCACTCATTTGAGTCAATACCAGGGTGTGGTTGATAGATTGCATGGAAAGAATAATTGTAGTTTAGTCAGAAACTTCGCTGGCCTTCCCACATGCCCGTACCACACTGCAGCCCCACCAGCCATCAGTGAGAGTTCCTGTGGCTCCACATCCTCGCCAGCATTTGGTGTTGGCAGTGTTTCAGATTTGGGCCGTTCTGGTAAGTGTGGAGCGATGTCTCATTGTTTTAATTTGCAATTCCTTAGTGACTCATGATGCCAGGCACCCTTTCTTATGCTCATTTGCCATCTGTTTGTCTTGGTGAGGTTTCTGTTCAGATCTCACTTTTCATTTGGGTTGTTTTTTTATTGTTAATTTAAATTTTTTTTTTACATTTTAGATGACATTGTCTGACATAGAGTACTTTCTTCCAGCCTGTGGCTTGCCTTCTCATTCTCTTGATCACTTCTACTCTCCTTTCTAATAATTACCCTGAAGTGTTCCTGGCCGTCAGTATCGAGGTGCCCCTTTCACTGGAATGTTGGACTTGTTTGGTTTGCTGGTAGCGTTTTGTTGGTCTTTTCTTTAGAGGTTAGAATTCTTGCATACATTTCAGCCAATATACACTGTATGTAAATGCACCCTCAAAATCATCAACTCTTGATTACATAATTGCTCAGAAGCATGGCTATTTCTTACAAGTACTTTATCGTGCTATGTTTAGAATAGGTGAAACATTTTATAAGTTATATATTGTAGACATTCTAAACTTAATTCTAATTAATAAGCATTTAGGAATGTGCAGAAGTTCTTATGAGTAATAATTCTCCCTGTCTTGTGTTACTGTCAACATCGGTAACTAACAGCTGGGGGAGTAACCAGTTGCCACTTGGCTTCTGTCTTCATTGTCTAGAGTAACCATGTGCAGAACAAGTCTATCTGAGCCTTGGGGAAGCTGTGTCTCCCTACTTTCTCATGGGCGTAGTATGGGAAGTTGCCCCTCCCCAAAAGGCAGGATCTTCTTGGGCTGAAACAGTGTTACATCCCATTCTTGAGGCATGGATGTGGTTGCAAGGTCATGAGGCTGGGGTGCTGGCGGACTGAGGAACTGAGTGGAAAGGAACAAGAGAGCTAAGAGCAGGTGTCTTTGGAGAGTAGGTGGAAGAATTGCTGCATTTAGTAGGCAGGCTGCTGAGTACAGAGAGTCTCAGCTAGGGCAGCGCTGTAGAAGGACCCTTGGCCTGCAGCCAGGGTGGGGGTGTCAGCAGGAGCACTGTGTAAGCCTGCAAGAGTGAGGGAGGCCAGGAAGTGTCGGGGGGGTTGCAGGTCAGGACTTGGAGCTACAAGGAAGACCTGATGCCTGGGGAGGGAGGTAGAAGAGGCTCCCCTGAACATGGGGAGGAGCCACAGATGGCTAAGATGGGACTGGATGGAATTGTTTAGCAAACCACAAAAAACCCCGAAAGTAGTACATGCTCATTGTATCAAAATTAGAAAATATGCATGGACAAAAGGAAAAACAGTCACCCATGATGCTAAGTCTTGTGCTAACAGTGATTACCACATTATTTCGGACTCCGTTCTATCTAGTTCATGGTCTCTGGAACCTTTTTCCTTCCTGCCCACCCTAATCCCCAAAGGTCCTCTTGCTCCCCATCCCCCATGCTTCTGCAGATTCCCTCCTGTCACCTGGCCCCCACAGACCACCTGTGTCACCCTGGTTGGTCACATCTGCTCTGGGCCCCATGAGGGAAGGAATCTTGACTCTCGGTGATGGTTAAAACCATAGTAGATGCTCAATAAACATTTCTTGAATGAATAGTTGGAAGAGTAACTGATGTGTCTGTAAGTATATTTATAAAATGAGAGCACGCTGTATGTGCCATTTGGAACCTGCTTCTGGTTTCCAGCCTTTGAGCCCCGGAGGCATCTCTGAGGCACATTCTCCTTAGATCCCATTCACACCCCTGGTTCATTCCTACTTTCTCTCCAACTTCCCTAGCATAAATCTCCAACCACAGTCTTGCTTAGCCAAAGGGCATAAGAATTTTAAATCTTTTAGATACATTTCCAAATTGTTCTCCAGAAGAAAAAAAAATCACTCTTTTGCAAGCATTGTTTCTACATACTCTTTTCTACATTTGGGTATTTTATGTATGTGTTTTTAAATCTTAATGAGTTTTATGGAGTTTTTTAGAATTACATTTTCCTATTTAAAAAATACGCACTTCCTTTATTATTAGTTCTAAAAATCATTTTTATTGGCTACTTGTATTGTTTGTGTGTGAAGTACCTGTTCAATTGTTAGCTCATTTTTTTACTGGTGTTCTCATCATTGGCCTGTTAATTCACTATTCAGTAGGCACATTAGCCATTTGCTCTAGATACATTACACATTTTCCTCATTTACCTTTTCGCTTCAGTTTTATTTACAGTAATTTTTGACATGGACAAGTTTTTCCAAAATTTTAGAGTCAGACCCTCTTAAATTTTTTTTCCTCCTTTATTAATTATGTTTTAAATGTTTTCTCTCACCCCAAGTTCTAGAACTGCATCCTTTTACTGTTGGGCTGCTTGATGCTTTCAGCTACTTAAGCTTTCATCAATTGAGAAGTTGAGCCATTTTCTGATGAACCGAATGTCATCTTTTTCATGTTCTGGAAACTTTCAGTGCCTCAGGAACTTTGTCTTCTGTCCCATTGGCGGGATCCGTGCCGTACTCCCTCAGGTTACTTCTGCAGGTTTTGAACTAAGCTTCAAAATCTGGCAGGAGAACGGCTCTTCTAGGGGAATGGAGGAGGAATGGTTTGTGGGTGACCTTGGGGAGTCAAGCCAGTACTGCCCTGTCCCTTCCTTCTGTCCCAAGGACTGGGAGGTGCCAGTGATGAGGAAGGTGGTCAGTTTGCAAGGGGCTAAAACGAGGAAAAAGTGAGAAAGCTAGGGGTCGCACTCCTTACCAGTGCTTATGGAGAACTTGCTGTAGGCCTGGTGCTGGAGCCAGTTTACTTCTGTCATGTGGTTTTATAGAACCCCGAGGTATTATAGAGCCCTGAGGTACCTGTACTAGGCAATGTCACTTGCCCAAAGTCTCCCAGGTCATAAGTGCTGAGTCAGCATTGTGGGCTTACGCTGTGCGAAATGGCCAAGATGACAGGGATATGTGAAGCTGGGGTCTTCTGGGTCCCTCTTGGGGTCAGGGTCCAGACACAGCTCCCCTATGGCTTTGGCCTTCCAGAGTCTCCACACCTTGGCTGAAGTGATATTTGGGCAGAGTCCGCAGAAACCTGGTCTCTAGGAGTCTGGTGGCTGAACAAACATAGGAGTGTCTAGGCAGAGGGGAGATTGGCCTTCCATAAGGAGGTGACTGCCTGTGCCCCATGTCCCATGAAGGCTTTGTCTCAGGGGCTAGGCAGAAAGGCCTGTGGTCTCAAGAGCTAGGGCTACAGCCCTGAAGGCCGAGCACCATGGTGTGCCAGAACTGATTGGTGGCCAGGTTTCCTGGGGAGGCTGGTGCTGGAGGAGCTATGGAAGGGACCCTGCTGGCACCACATTCCTTTATTTTGTCAAATAAGTTCCCTCTCAGAGGGAATTTGTGACTTGATTCTCACATCACTTTTTTTTTTTAAATTTATTTTCAGCATAACAGTATTCATTGTTTTTGCACCACACCCAGTGCTCCATGCAATCTGTGTCCTCTCTAATACCCACCACCTGGTTCCCCCAACCTCCCACCCCCCGCCCCTTTAAAACCCTCAGATTGTTTTTCAGAGTCCATAGTCTCTCATGGTTCACCTCCCCTTCCAATTTCCCTCAACTCCCTTCTCCTCTCCATCTCCCCTTGTCCTCCATGCTATTTGTTATGCTCTACAAATAAGTGAAACCATATGATAATTGACTCTCTCTGCTTGACTTATTTCACTCAGCATAATCTCTTCCAGTCCCGTCCATCTTGCTACAAAAGTTGGGTGTTCATCCTTTCTGTTGGCGGCATAATATTCCATAGTGTATATGAACCACATCTTCCTTATCCATTCATCCGTTGAAGGGCATCTTGGTTCTTTCCACAGTTTGGCGACCGTGGCCATTGCTGCTATAAACATTGGGGTACAGATGGCCCTTCTTTTCACTACATCTGTATCACATTTTTATGTGCATTCAACATTCCAGAATATAATTAGAGCAGGTAACTGTATAAGCTCATTTTGGACATGTTCCTATGTTCGTATAGTTACAAAAGCCACCACAAAGCTAGCCCTCTTTTTACCAGATGTTTCAGACTTCGTTGACCGCAACACCTACAAAGAAACAGATCTTCTGTGTGACTGTATCAGGATATATATGCACACATGTATGTATAAGTGAAAGTTTTGTGAAATAATGGTTTTAGGTGCATTGTACTTGAGTTTGTTCCCTTCTGTCCTGCTTTATGAAAAGGACTGGTAGCAGCTCACAACAGTGGTTTCATGACCCTCTTTTGGCATAACTCACATTTTTTTGCAAACACCATCCTAATGGCCTGGTAAGCGTGGTGAGGTCTTTGCATGTTGAATCCACACTTGGTGTTGACTTCCGATTTCACCCTCCTAATTGCAGGGCTGGTTGACCTAGTTGAGCGGCACTCAGCCAGAGAGCACTGCGGTGTTCCTACATTTCTCCCAGGCCACACCATCACAACAACTCTTAATTCCACACCTGCCTTACGTGGAGTGTCAGTTCGGGAGGGCACTGTCTGCTGGGGTTGAAATTCATTTTCACCAGTTCTGCCTTTAGCAGACTATTATGAAGGAGGTCTCCATGAGAGGATAGGAAAGAAAATATAATGAAAAGGTCCCCTGAGAAGGGAAGGCTCTGAAATCAGACAGGCACTGGCCGAGCAAACAGGCTGGTGGGGAGGCTTCGCTCTTGGGGAAGGAGCTCCTTAGCAGTAGCTGAGGTTCTGCCACAGGACAGGGTGCTGTGTCTCTATAAGGCGCTCCATGGAAATCACCTGAAGCAAGCAGGACAGACTCCTGAGTCACAACACTTTCAAAACCGTTTACATAATTGCATGAGAGCCTTTGATTCATTCACTGTGGCCAAACTCCAAGAAGCTCCATGGAGAAGATCACTTAAGATCGTGGTGTCACTGTGGCCCCACACTCTTGACCTTTCTTAACGCATCAATAGGGAATGCTTCATGCGGCCTCCCTACCTTCTCCCCATTTGCTCTGCTCTATCCCCCCAGCTTGCAGGACAGACTCCCTGGGGGATCACCCTGACCACCATGTCCCCCACTGCACTGGAGTCCCACACTGAAGCCAAAGCTTGCTTTCAGAAAATGCCAATTTGATCCTGTCACCAGTTAGCTTAGAATCTTCTGTGTCTCCTCCCTGCGTGCTCCAAGGTGTCCAGAGCTCCTCTCCACCACCCAGCCTTGATCTGGTTTCAGGCAGGCCTCTCCACCTTCCACAGAGAGGGTCTTGAGCTCGTAGCATGGCTCCCCCTTTGCCTTTCTCCGTCGCTAAACTTGGCATCTGTAAGATGCCTCCCATAAATCCCCTCTCCTTTGAAACCTTCCATGTTTATCTGAAGAGTGGATACCCCCACTCACTCTCACCCCATTCCTCTTAGCACTTTGTTCCTTTATTAAGTTGCCTGGTGCATTGGATCAGCTTTCTCTTGGGGAGACCATGGAGAGTGCATATCAGGCTCTCCTGACAGGGAGTTCCCTGAGGACCGTGGGTCGTTGGCTTCTGCTGCTGCTGCTGCTGCTGCTGGCATGTCGAAAATGCAGAAAGTTTACACCACATACAGTGTTCATGTGGTTTATTCATCAGCGCGTATAGACGATTAAGGTGGAAAGGAATGACTGAGCCACCGCATTTCAGGGAGACAAAGGAAGAGTGGCTGAGACGAGCCAGCCAGTGACTGGAGAGGCCCTGGCTGTCACCATGATTATTAATACATTGTAAAGACATTTTGGGGATTCCGCCATATTTTGTATGGTTGCCAACAAAATGTTGACAGTTGTATTGTGGTTAATAAATTCATTTAGATTTATAAGCATTGTTTACAGAACCTGTTCGCCTGCTGAAACTCTAACAGCATCTGTTCCTTCTTACTAATTAACTGCTAATTACGAATGAGCTTTGTGTGTTTGTCAGTATAACTGGCTCATGCATTTTGTAAGGAACATTAACAAATTGATTTACATAGCGGCAAAGCCATCAAAAGAGTAAACTGAACAGCAAGCCTCTAAAGCCCTTCAGCCGCTTTCCCAACGAAGCAAACTTTTGATGCTACGGACTTGATTGTAAATTTCCTGTTACCTTAATTCTTTGGTAAAGGGTGACCAAAAGCGCACTTCTTGAGTCATCAGTATATTGGTGCTGCACAGCAGAGGGGCCCAAAGGGACGGGGACCTGGGGGATACCAGTGGGGATGCCACAGGGGAGGAGTCCCACAGAAGTGGTCCCTCAGAAAACTCATATCAAAACCGGTGATACTTTGTGTCAGAGTAGCAGAGTAGATGTGTAGCTCACAGGCAGCAAGGTGCCTGGCCAGAAATTTGAAATCTGTTGTCCATCACATTTTTTCCCCCTTCCTTGCATTTTTCCCAGTTTCAGACTCCACAGATGCACAGCATGTTTTTAAGAGCAGGCATTTAAAATTAACCAGTTTAGATGGCTGACTCTAGCAGTTCAGGGCTCATCGACTTTACAGGGAGAGGATGAAGGCAGCCCCCTGCCTCGCTGGGATGTCGGGCCTGTTTGCATCCTAACAGCTCCAGAAGAATCTAGCCCCTTGGGGTTTTCTCTGCAGTTACCTCCTTGGTTAGAGTTAAGGGACAGAAAAATAGAACCAAGGCAAGAGAGTTTGTGAGCAGAAAAACAAGGGAAGAAATATGTTGTACCACTGACCATTTATTTTCAAGGTTACCTCTGCCAGTATTTCAGAATGCTGGTGTAAAGCTGGAGGTCGTGAACCAGGCAGGTGGATGGAAAGTGGGTTCAAGGGTTTTGAGAATAGCTCAGGTTAAATACGATAACAGCATTACATTAAAAAAAGAAGAAGAGGGAGCAGCAGCCCTAGTAAGAGTTTGCAGAGTGAGAATATTCAGTACAAAGAATTAAAGTACACAATGCTGGCATGAGCCTTGACACTGTCGCTCTGGAGGTGCCAAGATCCGGGCTTGCAGGGAGACCCTGTACCCCAGCTCCTCAGGCAGACAACCCCCACCCTCTTCTGAACCTACAGAGTTAACTCCTCTGTAGAATGGGAATGACAGGATAACCCCCCTTGCAGGGTTGTTGGATATGTTAGAAAGAGAATAAGTAATCTGTGTACAGCAGGTAGCCCGAGTGATAGATCTGGAAAGAACAGTTAGCCATTCTTGTCATCTCTGCATTCATATAAAAGTAAATACGTGTAAACACTATATACTCAACTTTAGTAGAGTATAGTAGTTACGTGGGCGAGGAGAGTCTTCTTTCTACACAGTGAATTTATTGCTTTTAATTTGAAATGAAAAAACTTTAAGCGAGCATAAGGATGGAAGCTGAGAAGTACAAGCTTCAGGGGAGGGGTAGGATAGAGGGGCAAAGTTATTTTACAAAGCTGTAAATGTATTTCATGGATAGCCGAGACATTTGATGAGTATCTTTAAATGGTACCACTGACAAAAGAATAGGTTGCCACTGGTCACAATTACACCTACAAAGTAATTTTGTTAAAAGTGAAAAACTGCTTGCTGCAACATTTCAGTATATTAGGAGGAGGAATAGGAGTCCTGCTTTCTGAAGAAATTCTTGCATTTCTTCCCATGGAATTTTCCCATGGAGAAGTTAAGCTTTGAAAACTTAATTCAAAATAGTTGGCTCCAAAATATTATGAAATGATTGCGTGAACTACCAGATAATTTCAGGTGGCATTTTCTGGTTGTGTGTGTTAGCTACCATCACTAGTTACCAAAAAGGGGACTCAAACTTACAACCTAGCAGGAAAGACAGTTTGTCTTGGTCACTGTGGTCTGTATCTGACTCTCCCTGCTGCTATAATAGGAAGTCCCGGGGAACCCAGAAGGGAACATTCACTCTGCTTCTGTATTTGACATGCACTGTCCTTAGCTTTCCAGTGTTCACTGCAGATGACAGTTCATGAACAGAAAGCCTTTTCTCTTGGAACTTAATTGATTAAAGACTTGGTTTTTAAAGCATAAATTGAAATAGATACCATTTTTTGGATTTATAGTAGAAATCCAGTTTCTAAGACTTTCTGGGTAAATTTTGAAATGTACTTTTGAAATAGAAAGGGATCTTGAAACTGCCTCTGGTGAATATGGGATTTACCCACAACAACAACACGCCACGTTGTTGACGGTTCTTAATGAACAAATTCCCAGTGCTGGGTATTTAACGTGATACTGGTCTAGTTTCCAAAAGATGTCCACATGGGTATTCCTCTCCCCAAGGACCTTAATCTACACTTAGCATGAAGCAATCTTGTGTAGAAAAAGCTTACAAACCATAGGATGAGTTTGGAATAAAGTGAGAACACACCGTAGTTCTTTTCCATTTAAATAGTGCACAAGGGACTTGGGAAAGCGCTTGGACCGGTGGTTTTCGATCTTGGAGATATATCTGTGTGTGGCTCTGTGTACATACAGACACACGGTACACTCCATCAGTACAATGCCTGGGCTTTGTGAGGGGGCTTGTGGGGAGGAGGTTTGTTGCTAATCAGTTTTCACAGCCATCCTACCCCATTAAGAACCACTTCAGGGAAACCTGAAGGCTGCTTGGTGCCTCCTCTCTGGGGTTCCTAGCGAAAGGGGTATTTGTGCTTTCACACATGAAATCGTTCCTTATTTGCAGATTATCATCATTTGAAAGACATTTTTGTAGCTTGATTTCCACTCGGAAATAGATGTCACCAACACAGGATGAGAGAAACTTAGAAAGAATTATGAACTTCTTTTTAAAATGAGAAAGTCAATGAAGGGAGGCGGCATAACCAGAAAAGGGGAAAATTAAAATCTGAAATAATTTATGAGCAAAATAATTTTCCAGCTAAGAGTATATTAGCTGTTTACTCAAAACATTTGAGAGGAATATTTAGAATCAGACTACATTGTGATCTCTGGGGAATTCATGATCTCCCTGCAGCCCTTGGGGTCAGTCTTTCTCCTTGTGGATTTACAGCTAGAGAAGCATGGAACAGACTCCCCGTACTCCCCTGAGAGTAGGGTAACTCACCTGTTGATGGTCAGTCTTCTATGATGATATGCCGCTGTCCACTGGCTTCAGCCATTGTGCATCCATTTAAGAAAAGAAATGGTTTAGAGAGGTAAGCACAGTGACATTTATGCAGGGAGGGAGAAAACATTGCTGGTCTTCCCCCCTCCTTCCCCTTGGAAAGAGTTGGAAGCCTCCCCCTCTCTTTTCTGGCCTCCCTCTTGACTCCTTTTTTAACTCCTTTCTTTAGAAGCCTTGCAAATGATGGGTCACTCAGCATTCATGGGCCTGGGTTTCACTAGCCATATTCCAGCATGATGTCCTTCAGCAGTGCCCTTCTAGCTGCAGGTTGGAGGCTGTTCAGAGGGAGCAGGAGCCCAGGTAGAAAGCAGGCAGAGCAGTGATCCAGGTAAGTGGTGGACCCTAGAGAAGGCTCCTGAAGGCGGTGGCTGCAGGTGTGGAGGGAAGGGGACGAATCTGGGAGCCTTTATGGCAGCGGTTGATAGGTGTGAAGATGAGAGAGAAGGAGGAGGATGGTGTTGAGATTTCTGGCTTGATTAGCGTCAGAGAAGATGTCCAGTCACAGACTGAGATGGGACCCCAAAAGAAGTCCTGAGTGTCACGTGGTTTAGACATCCTGGGTCTGAAGGGCCTGCAGAACAGCCCAACAAGCCTTTTGGTGATGTTCTTACAGCCGGGGGAATCCTGGGCTGAAGGTTCATGTTTGGGGACCATTAGTATAGACGTCATGATTGTAGACATGAGAGGATACCATTTGGAGGGATCACACAGAACGAGAGTAGAGGGCTGGGGTGGCATCTGAGAAACATGAGGGTTGTAAGAACGGGCAAGTGAGGGAAAGCCCAAACTGAGAAACAGGAGCAGAGAAGTGGGAGAAAATCTAAGCAGCTGTGTGGTCAAAGGAAAACAGAACTTGGCTTTTGCAGACGGGGAGAATAGGGCGGGGACAGGAAGCTGTCTGTTGAGGTGGGTGACGAGGTCATTGGTGCCATCCATGACGCAATGAGAGGAAGCTAGCTTACAGGCTGTTGAATAGAGAGCAGGAGGGAAGGTGCAGGACAGCGAGGGTAGACAACACTTTAAAGCCGCCCGACTGGTGAAGAAGAGGAAAAGAAGTCTAGAAGTTCTTGATGAACACATGACAGTAATGCAGTATTGAACTGCCATGCATTTCTGCTCAGAAGAGTTACCAGCAGTCTCATTCTGAATCTCTTGAATAGACATGCGTGGGTCTTTAAGTAGTTCCTCACATACCATTTAGTGGTTGACGAATAATTACCAGTGTGTATGAAGCACTCACCACGTGAGGCGTCGGGGTATGGTGGCCAGTGTCTCCCTCACAGCTGTGAATTTCTGTTGACTTCTTTCATTGCTGAAAGAATAAATTATTTCAGGCATGCATCCCTTCTCCCAGCCTCACCCTGGTCATTCCTCACCCCTCGCTGTGTCCCGTCCCCGTTCGTATATGCACGGCCCTTTCCCTTCCCCCAGAGCCCCAGGTGCCCTTACCTGTGGTCTCACCTGTGCTCCCATCAATGAGATGAGGAACTTCTAGCCCTGTGTTAGGAAGCGTCTCCATATTTAAAGCAAATCTTGCAGTCCTTGTTCCACAAGGATGGTGGATAAGGTGTACCTACTTCTACAAGGTGCCCCTCACAGGGAGGGGTTCCTCTCTCTGGAAGCAGGAGCCTGCCTGATGGTTGGGCCTCCTCCACTGTCTCCAGGTTTTGGCTTTCCTTCTGGATTTTTTGTTTTTTAAGGTTTTGTTTGTAGACCATGCACACAGGCAGGGAATGGGCCAAAGAGAGAGGGAATCTCAAGCAGACTCTGCTGAGTGTGGACTCTGACATGAGCCCTGATCCCATGGCACCAAGGTCATGACCTGAGCAGGAACCCAGGAGTCGGATGTATAGCCTGAGCCACGAGGCGGCCCTTCCTTTCTGTTCTTTACGTCAGAGTTCAAGAGCAGAGCCTGCCTGTGAGAGAGCAAGGAAGTCTGCCTCCTCACCGGCTGCTGCAGCCCAATAGTGCTTGGAATGATTGCTTAGTTGCAGAGCACACACTGGGTGCTCAGGAGCCCGAGTTCTTAATGAGTGCTCTGCAGGTAGTTTTCGGGGACCCGACAGTATGGGTGGGGGAAAGGGAAGATTCATCCTTACGTCTGCCAGGCTCTGAGGAAATTAGCGTTTCATTCAGATGTTGGCGGCGACCCACGGTAGTGAGAGCAGAGCCTGTGATTGATCCCCACGGACCTATAGCTATCACAGATAGTTTGACTGGGTCCCTGGTACTCTCAGTCTTTGGCAGATTGGCAGGTCAGCCGCCAGCTCTGAAAGTGTTATTGAAGGGCTGTGTTGTTTACCTATCACAGGTATGTTTTTATATTTGGGTTACTGTGTTTAAGTTTAGTTGGTCCTTTTGTATTCCAGTGGATTTAAAGATGCTCTTTTTAAGAGATCCTTCAGGAAGAATCTATGAAGACTCAGTCTTCTGGGAGCACGCCTACCAGTGGCTCAGGGTTTTCTTACCCTGTCAATTCAGTAAACTGAAAATGTTTTCATCTTACATATAAAGTTTCATGTAAAATCAGGGATGAGTGTGTTCAAAGCTAAATGGAGGTGTTCGCTATCCTGTTCTGCCCTTTCTCACTTTTCCCCATGGAGCCCTTCAGAGTCCAAGGGGTGGGTCCAGCGTTGGCCCGCCCCTCCCAGCCTATCCCTGCCCCTTATCTCCCATCCCTCCCCAGATTGTCTCTCCTGACCTCTCCTTGAGAATATTTCAGAAATGCTGCTCACTCCCCACTCTCCTACGTGGAAGTGGAATTGCCGGGGCCAGTGGGTGACAGTCCCCTTACCAGAAAAGGATGCTTGTTCTCCTTCCTCCTAAGGCCTGACATCTCCAGCATGTGACAGCGGCATCAGCTCTCCTCCTCCTGTGGCTCTCTGCCCTGGGATTGCTCCTCCTCCCTGTCCAAATCCCTCCCAGAGCCTGTGCTGCCCATCTCTGGGTGCTCTGTCTTACCCAGTGCACCCTATCATCGCTGGCCCAGCCCTTGGCACCTGTCTGCCTGAATTGGATACCTCTGTTTTAAGCCTGCCTGCTCCAGGATCCACAGCCTTTGGAGCTCTTCCTGATCCCATAAATTTTGTTTCCTACACGACTTTTCCACTTGACCTGAGGATGTTAGTGGACAGCTTGAACTTGGGTTGTCTGTGGTCCAACAAATAAAACTATTTAATGTAGGAGTTGTAAACACAGTACTTTATAGGGGCCACAGTACTTTACAAGGGTCAGATGCACTTTGGCTGAGTACATTCTGGGGGTAGGCTTGGGCATTTGGTTCATGGGGAGGGCAGCTCCTACTGTGGGAGCAGCAGTCACTCTCACACCCCCTATTTTGTGATCCATTTTTCCAGATGGCCCTAGTGTTTAAGGGAAGCCAGGAATCTGGGTTTACATATTAAATCTTGTCCTTTTCAAATGTTGGCAACTATTCCAAGAGATGGTAAGCACTTGTAGGGGCTAATGGAAACACTGCTGTAGGGTGGAAACAGCCCCCAAGCTTTCTCATCTGCAGGTCCTCCCCACCTTCCCAAGGATCTGGTGTCTCTAACACAGCATGAGACCGCTTGTCCTGTCTCTGCCTTCTGGCCCCGGCTCCGTCCCATCCTGTGTGCTGCCTCAGCACTGACCACCTCTCCTCTACCCAGCCTGCTTCTCCGTGGACCAGGGAGAAGCCCTTTTTTGTGCCCCATCCCTCAATTCCCTAGGTGGCCCTCTGCACACAAACACCATAGCACTTGTCACACTGCGTGTTGACAGCTCCTGGTCTTCCTGCGTCTACCTCCAGACTGTGCTTCTTGTTTGGATACCAATTACAGCATACTGTTCGGGGTGTCCCCAGGACCTAGTGGGGACCCAGCCTGGCAGCTAGGCTCTGTTACTGAATGATGAACAAGAAACTTTCACGCCATGGGCCTTGCTTTATGCCAGGCAAGTTACCAGACCAGGAAAAGAAATGTGCATCAGGTTAAAGCTTCAGCCCAAGAACCAGGCATGTTGGGGATTAAGAGTGAGGCTGTCCCCAGATCTTGGGAAGGGGGCCAGCAGGGAGATCCTCCCCCAGACCCCAGCCACATCCTGAGTTAGATCAGGCCATGAGGCTACTAGTTCTGTCATCAGTGCAGCTCAGACCACATTTAGGATGTATTCACCTGAAGCCAAAACAGGCTCGGTGCCCACTTCTGAATGCACGTGTTTATAGACATGGATGCAGAAAATCAGGCTATGCCTGACACTTGTAAATAGGAAAATGGCATGTGGGAGAAGCTCAGGGAGCTTGCCAAGGGTGCCCTGTTCTTAGCCGTGGGTTATCTCTGGCCCTGCTGATCTACCATGGACCTTCTCTTCTCATGCCTCTGTTCCTGAGCTTGCTCATCTTTGTATCTTTCCTATCAGCAACATCCATGGATTCGCCCAAGTCAGGAACCTAGGATCTTGGAGTTTCATGTTGTCCTTCCCCACTCATTCCTGGATGGTCAGCATGTCCGGCCCACTTTCCAATCTGACTGCTAACCCTTGGGAAAGCCTGCTTGGGAGGTGGCCCTTGGCTGTGGTCTGGGTGCTTTGGCAGCTTCCCAGCATCCTCAGGACTGACAAGAGTGGCTCACTCTGCCTACACCGTGTGCATACAGCATGGTTGAGGCTGAACTTCTGCTCTCCTCCTGGGAAGCTGGAATTCGGGTACATGCCAGGCAGAGGATGCCTACAGGACCAGCCCCCAGCAAGGTCCCTGGTGCTGAGTGTCTGACGAGCGTCCCTGGTAGACAGATTTCACACACGTCCTCACAGACTGTTGCTGGAAAAATTCAGGGTGCTCCGGGATACCTGCAAGCTTGTGCCTGTTTCCCTTGGATGTCTCCCTGTGCTCCTTCTCCCTTTGCTGATTGCTTTGCATCTTTGCCCTGTAATAAACCACCGCCACAGTCCTGGCAGTCCTCTTAGTGAGCCGTCAACCCCCTGGGGGAACCTTAGCATACCAGCTCTGTTAAGACTAGATGTCCCCTCCTCTTTGCCAGAAACCTTCATTTTACTATATGCTCAACCTCAACTTTCCTTCACACTTAACCATGTTTTATTGAGCATAGATAGATAGGTAGACAGACGAGTTTCTGGCTGAGTTTAAAGAGGAATCCTCTTAAACACTTTATTGGATGGTTGGAGATTTGGGTCTAGACCTCAGAGGGAAAAGGTTTTGAAGGCAGCCATTGTAGGTTCTTAGCCTGAAGTGCATAGATCCCCTGAAATCCAGATGGAACATAGGAGTTGATGTATCTCTTTCTTGGAATCTCACTGCTTCCCAGTGGGCTCAGGCCTCCCCAGAACCAAGAACCACAGACCGGTTGGTATTCCCCAAGCTGACCATGTGGAGCCAAATGAGAGGAGACTGTCCTGTAGGCGGCAGACCCATCAGGCCGACCAGTGCCCCAGAACTCAGCGACACCATGAGTCTTGTGTGGAAATAAGGAGCATCTTGTGAGACCAGGTGCCCAGAAGGGTGATGTGGTTCTGTTCACAGAATTGGAAACCAGAGAAGAAAAGAGAGTTCAAATAGCTTCTCAGCCTTTGGTTTTGGCTGAAACTGAGTGAAAAGAGGATTCCATTCAGAAAAAAAATAAATGCTTTTGAAAAGAAGCTGGAACCAAAAAACATGATCATCTTTTGTTTGCTTTCAGAGGTGCCGTTCTGGTTCTTTACACAATCCCAAAATTCAGAGCCCTCTTTCCATTCACATAACTCAGGCTTTCAATTTTTTCCAGAAGGACAGAGGGTCACAGTGGAGGTGGTTTACATGTGCGCGTTGCTGTCTTAAGCTCATATGCGGCATGAGCCTCTTCCTACATTAGCTTAAAGTCCACTCTCCATGGCACCTTGCATCTCTGAAGAGATGCGGCAGGGTTTAAGTGAATCAGATTTACCGTAAAACTATTCTAACCATAGCAGCTTAATTTGCTATTTTATCAAACAAAAACCATTTTTAATATTTTTGACTACTCCGAACTGAAGTAGCACAGCTAGCCCATTAAAGGAACCATTTTTACCATTGCAGTTCTGTTTCCAGATCCCGAGATGTGCCATTCTGGGTTGTTGGTCAAGATGGGTGACCCTGGAACACTGCCTGCCCCATGGTGCCTCATCTCGAGGGCAGCCTGAGCCATGCCTCCCTGGGGGTCTGCCTTGTGTTTCTTCTACCAAGTAGGGCAAAATCCCGCAAAGTCACTTTGTTCCCAGCATATGTTTTAATGGTCAGTATAAGAAGTTGGACTTCACCAGGAGCCTCGAAAGCTAATTCTCATGCCAGGATAGTAAGGTCTTACAGTTTCATAGTATGGTCAGTGCAGTGGGGAGGGAGTGTTAAAACCTTTGACCTAAAATAATTTCTGGCCAGTACTGTAAGATCAGCACTGTGTGTTCACCTCTCAGAGTGGCTGTTGCTGTATGTCCACCCCATCCCCCCAGCACCACACCAGGGACAGAGTCTGCACTTTGTAGATGAATGGTGGGCAAAGTCCTACTCCTAGTACATAGCTGCATTCTTATCCTGAAGCTGGTAGCCTGCCTGTGCCACAGCAGAATGTGGTTAAGAAAAGGAGGAAAATAATCATTGTCTCAACAAAGATTTGGATTTAGCAAAAGGGAAAAGTCATTCATAGTGGACGGAATTGTCCATTGATTGTGATGACCACGATGAGATCTTAATACTGATAGTGTAGTCCACTTCTAAGGTCTCTTCTCAAAGCTCTTACACCTCTGACCCAACTGTGTGTACAGACACACGATCACACACCGAGAGCAGATAAAGTTTCACCGCTCTTCTGACAGAGTAGGAACTCACAGTTGCGTCTTGGTAATTGATTGCACTTTTCGTCCCTTCTTGTAAATATTTGGAAGCATTTCTCTCTTAATGCTTTTCTGGTTTTGGAGAGGATTTTTAGTTGTGTGGGTGGTTGATTTCTCCGCGTCCCTCAGCTGCCCCTTAGGGCTTGGGGTCTTCATGGACCGAAACCCCTCATTCATGTGTGTGGTTTAGGGGTACCCTGGCCATGTTGTTCCTTAAAGCTCTAAGTAAAAATGACTTTGTTCCATGGCGCTATGTTAAATTGGCTGGTTAATTCTGGTGTTATTTACCCTGTAATTCATTAGTTTCACCCCACCATTGGCAGCTGACAGGCCGTAATTTCACGCCTTGCAGTAAAAGATGTCTCATAATCTGCTTCATTTAGCAGCAAGAGAATTTAATGAAATTAACTGCAGTCCTAATTATGCCAGTGAATACTAAAGACTGCCATCAAGTTTTCTCAGAAAAAGGACGAGGTCCACCTCGTGAAGGATTTAGAATATAATTTCCTGGGAAAAGTTGCAAATGTCTTCCTTCTATTGGCCAACAAGGGCCAATTATGACCACACACACGACTATAATTAACTGATTTTTTTTTCTGAATGTCTCTCTAAGTATTCATCGTTTCCAGTCAGATTTAAAAGTGATTCCTCCATTGGAGTGGCATTGATGATGTAAACAAGCTGATATTACGTTTTGCATTAATGGGTTTTCTCCTATGACATAGGTCTGCACATGCCATCACTGTGGGCAGCAGGTTTTCGACACGTGAAGGTGGATATTTCCGTGAATATCCTGAAATGAAGCCTTCCTTTGCGTGGTCTGTTCCAAGCTTGGTGGGGTGGGGATGGGGCCCAACGGCTGTAGCTTGTTAGCTCTTGGGCTTGGAGCATCCACCCCTACCCGATCCCTCCCCACCACTCTCCTCTTGGACAGGTGGTCTTTCCTGCCTCTCACTCCAGCCCACTCCCTGCTCCTCAGGTAGGGGGAGAAGATGTATTCTTGGCACCCAGTGTACCCAGTCACCTGCTCGTGTGCACCTTTCCTGCCCTGCCTTCACTTCTCCCTATGGTCCCCTTTAGTAGAGGGCTTGGAGGAGAAAGGAAGACAAGCTAATGCCCTGAGAACACCCAGGCTTCCCTGCCACCACAGCCCTGGCCTGTAGGGTCTCCTGCCATCTGCTGCCCCTCATCGGGATGCAGAGGACACAAGCATGGTGGGAGTATAATGACCCCAGGGAAAACACCAGTGGCTGCATGTGAGCCAAAGGAGTGGAGACTCAGCAGAGGAAGAGCCACGCCTTCTCACCAGCACAGAAAGCAATTCAGACACAGACGTGAGAAATTCTGCATTTTATTTAAGTACTATAAAAACATCAACAGCCATGAGTTGTTCACTGCTGCCTGTCTTGTAATCACACTTACAAATGAGTGACATTTCTTACGTTCTAAAAGTAATCACCTGCCTGGGAGCGGTGGCCTGCTTCCATGGGCCTCCAACACCTGTGCTTTGTGGGCTCCATGTACACCTGCCCACATTACACATCAGCACAGGCAGGGGACTCGTTCCAGGCAGCTTTCATTCCAGAGACCTCATTTGAAAAATGATGGTGAGGTTTTCCTTTACTGGAGGCTGTGGGCAGGGAGGGTTTGGCAAAGAAGCCCTTTGGGGCAGGTCAGGATAGCCACCGTGTACTCGTGACAGCATGGCTGAGTATGCTTGTCCGTGACACCCTCACCTTGCTCTCCCTACACGGTGGGTCCCCTGCCATCCTGCACCGGCCACACTCCGAGGTACTGCCAGGTCGCGCCCTCCCCAGCCACTCCTGTCAGGCCCATTCCTGAGGCTCCATGAGTCTTGCAGGTCTGCGTCCGGATGGGGGCTCGTGGTCTGCAGTGGGCAGGGGTGACCAACCTGCCTGGGGGTGTTTAGCGGCTTGCTGGTGGTGCTGGATCCTGACCTGGGGTCTTCTGCTCCACACAGCCTCCTTCACCGGCCGCTGTGTCCCTCTCCTCCCTGACACAGCTGACCTAGGGGCGCCCAGGCTGTGTTGGCTGGATGGGCCCTGGTTCTTCTCCGTGCATGGAGCTCTGAACCCAGACAGTCCGTGCCAGTGCCTATGCCAGGAGCCACCTGGGAGGCTGCCCAGGGAAGGCCAAGTGTAGGAGCACGTGACCAGAGGAAGGCGGGGATGGGAGGCGTTTCCTGAGTGCTGCATAAAAATAATTGTACTGAGATGCAAGCTGGGGGTCCCGGCGGCCTCCCAGTTGGACGAGGAGGAAGCCGGGTGTTTGGACGCACACCCGGCACATCTCGCCTGTACTACGCCAGAGGCAGTTTTGGCGACGAGCAGTAAGGAAACCTGGAGTATTTCTCTCCCAGACCCTCCCAGCTTATTAAAAGAACTTATAGACATGAAAATACATTAAAGGGGCAAAGCGGAGAGGGTGAGAGAGATTAACAGCCTCCGCTGAATAGAGCCTATTGATGAGACAGTCCTGTGGGCTGCTGCTGGCTCTGCAACAAGGTGCTAGGAACTGAGAAAGGAGGTCAGGCCTGTCCAGAATTTCGAGGGGAAATGGAAATTTGTATTTAAAAATATTCCCTGCCCGCGTGCTCCTTCCTCCCCTCCTCCCGTGGGGAGCTGGCGCTGGGAAGAGGCCGGCCCCCCTGCAGCCTGTTCCTTTGCATCCACATGGAAGGATCTGCTCAAAATGCCGTGGGGCCCCGGGGAGCTGCGACAAGACACGTGCCTCACCTCCACCGGGTCTTGTCTGTGTGTCTGGGGCCGCTGTGTCCTGCCAGGGTGCAGCGCCAGAAAGGGCCCCCCCCAACATTGGGGCAGCCACCCACATGCGGGGGCAGGGGTGGGTGCCTTGGGCGGTGCCGGTGGGGAGCAGGGCGCTGGTGGGGGTGCCCATGGGTGCAGGGCTGCCGCGCATGACTGTGTGCAAGCCAAAGTTAGCCGTCAGTCAAGTTTTATCTCTTAATGAGTAGAGACTGCTGAAGTAAGGGTTAGGTAATTGAGTTTATAATTAATTAGCCATAACCCTCATCAGATAAAGGAGTTGTGAGGAATATTTTTTTTTATCTCCTTTCTCTCCCCAGGGCCTGCCCTTCTTTGTCCTTGCACAGACAGCCCGCACTTATCTCGGGCCGCGGCGGCCCGTGCCGCCCGCCCTCCCCCGGCCGGGGCCGCGGGTGGCCAGCAGGCTGCATTGTGCTGGCGGGGCCGCAATCAGCCCAGCTGTCCCGGCCATGATGAATTAGCGGGGGGAGGCCGGCGGAGGTGGCCTCCAGATCGGCTGATAGCTCGCAGGCTGCAGCCGCTCTGCCGACTTGGGCGCATCTCTGATAGACCTTTGACACCTCCCAACAAAGAGGTTAAAGAAGGTAGACCTGGAAGAATGGAGCGCTCGCCAGAAAGTTGGGCAACTTACAAAAGACCCCTTAATTTCTATAGCCCGGCAATTCATGCCACAAAGGAAGGAAATCAATGAGAATTTGCCCTCTTTCTTTGAGGAGCCCTTTTTTTTTAATCCCATTTATTGGAACTTTGTGCGTTTGGGGTCCAAGCAGCAGTAAACACGGAAGGCATTCAAATCAGAGACTGGAAGGGAATCTGTCTTGTCTTCACTGCATTCTGCAGACTGCGCAGAGAAGGATACCTCTGCCTCCTCTGTTTGAAGATTAGAAATCTTGGGTTTGGACAGGTTAAGTGAGGAATTTTTCATGCAACAAGACTGCGACCCCCTTACTGCTGATGATAAACTGAGTTGGATAAACTCAGGGCTTACAGTACCAGCTTTCTTGTGATTATAGTTTCTTTCTGATTGATCCCTGGCAGGTACAGGTAAGTTCCCCGACATCCCAGGGATGTGGCAGGTGTGAGGGTATGACCCTTCTTTCCATGTGCACTTGCTGTCCCTTGTAGATGATGAAGGCAACAAGGCAGTTTTTACCTGTTAGCAGAACCAGGTATCACTTCTTGAGACCATGTGGCAGTTATTTGGGGACTGAGAAGCCAGAATGTTTTACCAGACAATATGACTGAGTAATGATTTTGAACGTTAATGAAAATTTAATCAGATTGAATATATTATTCAGCCTCATTTAGGGAGTAAAGTATGATAAGTGCATTTACAAGTGCTGAAATTTATAGAACAAACGAGTTCCCTTTTGTGGGGAGGAAGACGAGAAACCCACAGACTGATGCATGGTTAATTCAATGGGGAGAAGATGGTAGGTGGTTCCTGTTGGGTTTGGTTAGAAATACAGACTTTCCGCAGAATTCGTTTGGGAAACACCATTCTCAGCAGATGTTTCCTAGTAAACACAGACTCTGTTCATCAGCTCCTGGTATAGAGATGCTGCCTGCTCTCCTGGAGCCACACCTCATGACCCATCTTTTAAGGGAAGCAGGTAACAGTGAATTTGTCAGTTCTGGGCATTCTCTGGAAGAAGCAAAAGGCGTTTGGTGTGTACTTGTGGAATGGTGAATACCGAGATGTGGAATCCAGATTGCTCAGCTGGAGAAAGTGGCGCTGCCTTATTGACCAGAGTACTTGGGGTCCCCTCCAGGACACCCAGTGTGAAAAACAGTGGCCAGCTCTGTCAGCTCCTGTCACCGCTGGGACAGTGTAGACCCAGTTCCTTGCTCCTAACAGATCAAGAACACTGTGTATAGGGGCCCAGCCATGGTCCTTCTGGTGGCCCCATGCAGACTGCATGGTGCAAAGCAGAGCTCCTGCACATCTTGCCCCGCTCGCATCCCCTCGTGGCATGTGAGGCCTGTTCCCAGTGGGGTCAGCTGGGCCGCCCTAGGGATGTCACCTCCCAGCTAGCTGCTCCACCCATCCTCACAGAGACTAACCAACTGACTCCTTCTTTTGCCTTAAACTGCTGTAGTCTGTGCAGGGTGACAGGCTCCTTGGCCAGCCAACTGGGATGTAGTGTGGCCTAGAGACTGGTGGCAACAAGGGCTTTGAACCTGCCAGCCTGGCGCCTGGTCCTGCCGCTTCCACCTGGTGGCCATGATTTAGGGAAGTCTCATCCCCTGTCCGAGCTTCATCTGCGTCCTCTGTTGACCTGGTGGAATGATGGGCAGTCTCGTGGTAGGGTCTCAAAAATGGCTGGTTTCCCCCCTGCTCTACTTTTCCCCCCTTTTTTCCTCATCTATAAGTTAATGAAACAAATGACAAGAAACAGTTCTTCAGACATCCTTATTTTTGGAGCCAGTATTCTGTGAAGCATCCCTGAGAGTATGGGTCACTTCCAAGGCAGGAGCCCTGGTGGTCATTTCTCCCAGTGGGATCGGGTGGCTCAGACGAGGTCCTGCCTTTCGATCTTTGCTTTCCATGGTCATCACTTCCAAAATCTCAACCTTCCTTTTTTTAAACTAGGGTGACTAATGAAACCTTTCCAACCATGAGAAGGAAAAGCAGAAAGGTCTTTAAAGGAAGAAAAGATGAAGGTTGTCCTTTGTGATGTTCTCAGGCCAGCCACGTGGATAGTTGATATGCTTGACGCTCATGTGGCTCTTTGTTGGGATGGCACGAGGGAGAGACAGTGGGAGGTCTGGCCAGCTTGCAGACAGGTTGCAAAAGGTCTTCCGGCAAAACAGTGGCTTGGATGTGTCAAGGTATTAAGGGTAGTGTAGCAGGCATTTCAGTTTCAGTCGTTAATATGTTTGATTCAAAAGTAGATATCACCTGAAATTCTAAATTCTCTTTCCTACTCTTTATTTAAGCAGCACAGTATTTTTTAGACATAGTTATTAAATCAGTTATGGATTTATCAGTTTTCAAACCTAATTCTAAGCTTATTTTATCTTAGGTATGTTTTTGAAGCCTTTAAGTTGAGTTATACTAAATTAAAAATAGAGTGATTCTGGATTTAGATATAAATAGAGTCTCAGTTTTCTTTTCCTTTAGATTCATTGCCCTGAACTGCAAGTTTCTGTATTGTGAGTACTTGTACCCCATTCTCTTGCCTCCAAAGCACTGGGGCCACTGGGAGAGTTGAGCCTTCTCTCTCAATTCAGGTCTCAGTTGAACTGGAGATACGGTGTTGTAAATGGGCGATCAGGCATCTGGGTAGGGAGGAGACTTCTTGATCGTCATGCCATAGAGGGAGACATGGAGTTCTTTACCCTTTGGGGGTCTCTTGGTGGTTAGAGGCTGCTTATTCCCAGGAAGTCGTCCTTATCTCAGAAGTACCAAAGACATTGAAAATTTTCATCTTAAGTTAGCCTTCCTAAGGCTGTAGCTCCTCTTAGGTTTGTTTGGCTCCCCATTGGCTCACCCAGAATTATTTGGATTATGTGTCTAAGAAAATGCATCTTACCTAGTGTCCACAAGGAAGAGGTTTACTGACTCAGTGATGTGGAAGGCCAACCCCAAATAATGGCAACACAAGGCACCTCTTGGCTCTCTGATCTTTTTGGGTTTGGGCCCTGCACATACTCCGTGTGTGAAACCCGGGCATCTGTGGTTTTATACCCTTTCCACATCTAAGCCAGCAGTAGACCCAAGCAGAAGTTCCAGAAATAACTCTAGTTGTGAAAGCCCCACATGGACCACCTTGCAGTCTAATGCTGACCCAGTCTCTATTGACTTTGGGGATGAAATGGGCAGTGGTAAGGTGAAGACCTTGATGTAAGGCCTTATGTTGGCCCAGAGTACAGAGGCCAAGATAAGAAAAGGATAAGTTCCCATGCAGAGTTGGATACCTACAGCCATGTGAATTCAGGGTAGGGTGCAGGACAGCCACCAAAAAATGTCCCCTGCCCAGAGTTACCATTAAAACCTCAAATCATCAAGTAATGCTGCTTGCTTGCACCTGAACCCTAAAGACCGTTTGCAAAGGGTCGGCTCATTCTGTGAGCTCTGGCATCTGAGAATCCACTTGGTTTCTGCAGTCTGGTAGGGCATATCCTCAGAGATGGCAGTGCCTGAGAGGACATGGCTGTAAATAAACAGATACCCAAGCTCAGCTGTACCTTATTTAATGGGCCCAGGTGTATGTGGGAGCCAGGTATTCTCAGTGGTGTGCCCTCGTTGGGAGCTCCCCAGACTCTGACTCATCACTCAGTAGCTCACGTTAGAGGTGCTACATTCCTGGGTTGCTGCTCTTTAGAGCCTTCCCGAACATCACAAGGAGACCTTAAGACACAGTGTCCTTCTCCCATCTGTCCCCCACCCTCCTAGGTTGCCCGGAGCACATTCACTGAGGACCATGCATCCTTCTTAAAGACATTTCTTTTAAACCAGAAACAACAAGAGTAGACACACACAAACACTTGAGTGTGTTACACAGCACATACAGACCTTGCGTTTCTCCATGTGTGCACCACACAAGAAGGACACAGAAGAGCACAATCTCGGTTTGCCAGCCAGCTTTCAGCTAGTAGCAAACACAAGGTCAGTTAGTGATAAGGAAAGATGAATAGACAAGCGTTTTCTATGTATGTCTGTAACTGAATTCCAGGAATTCAGCACAGAAGTCATTTGGGAATCAATTGAGTATAAAGACAGGTTTTCCAGTTAAAAGCACTGAAAAACCCAGAAGTGCCGAAGTTACTCCTAAAACATGCCTTTTGATCTGTGCCCCTGGGCATGTTTTTTGTTAGACTGTTTGAATGCATTAGGTGAGTGTAGCTGCGGTTGCCACTGCTGCCTGAGTGATCTCGGAATCTTCACTGACAAGGCACCATAGCTGTCCAGGCATTTCCTCTAGCTTTGCCATTTTGGACAAGTGTGTCTCTTCGTTGCTAAGACCTTTAACTTTGTATACGTTGAAACTTTAAATAAATTCTATCATCAACATGACTACGGAAAGGAAACTTAGTGGGCAGAAAAGATTATAATTCATTGACTCTTTCTTCAGCTGGTAAGCATATAACTATTCATTGGTTCAAATACGTCATCCAGCGTTTTGGTAGCAGTTCAGAAATGGAAAGATACTGCTGTAGAAGAGGAACATAACATTTTCGGTGAAACCTGTTTATCTAACTTTATAGCTGCAAAGCTCTAGAGGGCTTTTCAGCAACAAAAAAGTGTTTTTACTTCTAAAAGATAAGACTTGTTGTGTCTTTTTCTAAAAACATCGAGCCCTCAAGTTGGTAGAATGACACTCAGAATATATCCATTTTCTTGATTTTATTTGAGATAGAGTAATTTAGAAGGAAATTATTTTAAAACTATACAAAATTTAGAAAATGGACCTTTCAAGGAGTTCTTAAGACTCCTACCCCAGAGGTGCTACAAAGTAACGAATAGAAATTATTTCACAATGAATTATATTTTGTGTTCACAATTATATGTGCTCATTACAGGATGTGTACTTCCCCTTTGTCAAATGTTATAATGTATCCATCTACCATGAAAGGTCCATATAACATGGAAGGTGGTTTCCTTCCATGCCTATGAAATTGATGAGCTGATGAGCCGGGAGAGACTTACTCATATTTTAATGCCAACAGCAACAGTGCTCACACCCAGAGAACAGGGGCATCAAAGTTGGTGGTAGCAAGGAGTATTTGCCGCTGTAATTGACAAATAATACCCCTCATAAATACTGCCAGTCTTTTCAATTAGTTTTCATCTAAAATTCGGGCTACAAAATGATGGCCTGTCAACTGACAATGAATGGCAAAAATTAATAAATTGTCTTCTAAATAGAATGGACACTTAAGAAAAATTGGGCAGCCAATTTAGCACAGCATGAAGCGAGGGGAACCTTTTGTACTGATGCCGGGCACTAATGTCGTCTCTGTCTTTATTAATGGTGCTCGGCGGCTGCTGACAGTTTTGTTGCTACTGGCAACTTTCTTCATTAAAATTAAAGCCAGCATCAAATTCCATTAGCCGTACTCTGGGCACCTTGCATTTTCTTATACATATTGTTTCTTTTATTAACTCCCTGTCCACCCATGAGAAGTTTTAAAAGAAGTTAAACAGGAGGAATTATTTGCCAAGGCCAGGGAACCATTCTGTGTTCCTGAGGAAGAATGGCTGTTACCTTTTCTATTAGAGCCTGCATCCTGAAATCTATAAACCCCCTCTTTTTGTTCCCCCCTCTTTTAAAGTGGGAACACATGACCTGGAAATACAAACTTCTTGGGGTCTGCCAAGCTTTCAGATAGGAACAGCCTATTCTAGTTTCTGATTTTTTTTTTTCTGAGCAGTTTTTTTTTTTTTTTTTTTTTTAAAGTTGGGCTTCCCATTTCCACTCTATTTCCATAGCTGACTGTACCCTGACACAATAGTAGGTTGACGCTTGGAGAGACTTGCATTTGTCACAAATGCCTTAGAGTTATTTTCCCCAAAGGCATTACTTTTATCTGTAGAACAAATTTCAACCTTTGAAGGAGAAAAAACCAAGCTTTGCTGAACAAGTTCTCAACTATTGTCTGAAAAGCTGTTGCTGCCCTTCACAGCCCTGTAAGCAGTTCAAAGGCCTGAAATGCCTCCGCCCCGGAGCGTTGCCTCTTTGGGCAGCAAGAAGTCACAAACAGCTCAGGTTCTAGGACAGCACAGGTCTTGCCTGCGCACTGACGCCGTCCACCACCACTGAGCAGAGGTCGTGTGGCTGCTGTGGACGGCTCTCAGGAAGGCACTGGGCTAGAATCACCAGCCACACAGGTCAGCTTCCCCTCTCCAACCAGCATCCTAATTGCTTTCTCAGACCCTGAGTCATGCTCAGCTGAGGGGCTCAGCCTGCGTCTGCATTGTTTTTCTTCTCCGCCTCCTCTTCCTCCTTTGAGTTGGTCCCTTATACTAAAAGAAACCCAGATACTAATTAAAACAATGGAGAGTTAAGTGCCAGACAACAAAGGAAAAGGCATTATGCCAGAAAACCTGCACTCAGAAACTAACATCTGATCTCTGAGCGTCCTGGCACTGGAGGCAAAAAGGAAAGCAGAGTTCTGAGCTCTGCTGGAAGTCAATGCCTCTGTAGACGCATTCCCATAACCTCGTCTTAACTGACTTGAAAGCATGGATTGCAATTACTTTATTTCCCCTTACCTCAAGGAGAAATATATAATATAAGAGTTAGTATTTTCTGATTGTACAGATGTCTAGTCCCTACTGTCTCCTTGTACCTTATCTCCCACCATAGATTAATATTAGCAATATCTAGGGTAGTGTTAAATAAATGAGAATCCCAACAGGCAAAGTATCCGTCTTATTCCTGATTTTGGATTTTCTTTTTTAACCTAAGAAGTGACTAGTAGTCCAGACAGTTTATAATTAAAGACTGGACGTGTTTTTGCTTTGCAGAGAGGTGATGCTTGTTGCAATCTGTTTTTTTCTAATAAATATTTGCAACATTTTAATAGTGAAGCAAATCAATCAGGTAATTGCAGGAAGGCTTGGCTAGCCCATCTTCTTTTTGAATAATCTTAAAAATTAAATGAAAATCAACATAGCGTTTCAATTAGTTGCACTTAAAAAAAAGTATTCACTAAAGATTGTATTATTTGCTAAAATGTAGATGTGCGATTATTTAATATTGTTGATGGGCCTACGAAAGGAACAGTACCAAATCCCTGTCCATGTGTGTAGCTATCTGCAGCTCCAATGGCTCTTCTCCCACTGCAGACCCCCTCCCCAATATCTGAACCCTTCAAGGAAACAATTGTTACTTGATGACTGAACCCACTAATATGTTACAGTAAATGGGGCATGAAATACAACACTTTATATATAGTATATACTAAGTGATTCTTATATTGAAACAACAAGGCCATTTTTAACTTGCTGACACAATGTTTGCAGTGTTTCATCATTAAATTGTCCTGATTAACAATCAACTTCTATAGTGGGACCAGTAATTTTTTTTAATGTGATGAATCAGATCTGTTGAACACAACTTCATCCCCTTTTTTATTTTAAATTTTCACATTTGAGGACTTGAGTGAAATAAGGTGTCATTCATTTTATGTGCTCATTTCCATAGCTGCATGTTTGACCACTGCTGAGAAGTTTTATCCAGACATTTTATAGCGATAAGATGTCGTAGGCATCATTTGATTTTACTCCATAATCTGGGAATGTGTTCCTTGTTGATGGCAACAACAGTCTTGTCTTTCTCAGGGTCTCTAAGTTGAAGAGAAGACGGTCGTGGAAGATGTTAGCTAGAAAACACATCTAAGCTTTCCCACATTTAGCATCACATCTGTCACCCACATATACTGTGTATAATGGGCAGGGTAACCTCTGCCTATGACTTGGGGCATTTGAGCTGATGGCTGTCTTCTCCCTCCTTGGTTCCAGATATATGTAGACATACCAGCTGGTTGTTATCTGTAAAAAGACCCACTGGTGTCCCCTGGGGGCAACTGGTGGACTGGTAGGAACACCAGTTCTTATTCACGAAGGGAATGATTCTAAGGATGACCCTTTACCTTCTTTATGCATATCTGTATTCATAAGCACATGTGTCCATATCCATTTTATCACAATTTCCAGTAACCTGACATTTCCTCAAATGAAAATGGTGGGGGGAAACACTGGAATCCATAGAAAAGTTCTACGTGACATCTTTGCCATAACGCAACTTAAAACGCACCTTTTGCAAGGCAAAGGACTGTTGGGAACCTTGCCCTAATCTTTGTTTGAACTTAGCCCTTCAGGTCAAAGACCAAAAGCACGGGTTCCCCCTTCATCCCAGACTACAGAGCACCTGGATGACTCAGTCAGTTAAGCATCTGACTCTTGACTTTGGCTCAGGTCATGATTGGGATTGAGCCCCGTATTGGCCTCTACTCTCAGCGGGGAGTCGCTTGAGATTCTCTCTCTCCCTTTGCTCCTCCCAACCGCTTGCACACACTCTCTCAAAAAAATAAATAAATAAATAAATAAATAAATAAAATCTTTAAAGAGAGAGAAAATAGAAGAAAGAAATGGCTGTAGTGTCTTTAGACCACCAGAGACTCTGGTGTCCTGGGTGTTCGGTGACAGCCCCCATGTACACACAGCCCCAAAACAGGACACTGACTAGATCTGCTTTGTTTTTCCAGAAGCACAGACTCTCTTTTTTTTAAATGAGTGTGTGATGGCATTCAGTTTCCAAGAAATGAAGTGGCAGTAGTGGTAGTCATCGCTATCATCCCTGGGTCAGTAGTGCCAACAGAAGGAAGGCTTTGTGCTGCTCAGATGCCTGTGGTATGTTTGCAGATCAGGGACTGCCTTGGGACTCATTTTCTGTGCCGGCTCTCGTGTATAGTGGAGGCTAGCTGTGGGCTGTGTTGAGAAAACTTCTGAGGCTCTTCACAGCAAGTTCTCTCTGCTGTCAGTTCAGGGGAGGGGAGTGGGAGCCCATCTGCCAGGTGTTTGCCATGCCTGTTTAAATACTGGCCTCACGTTGAAACTTGACTATTTGCACCAACCTTTTTCTTGTCCTAACCAGGGTGACGGTGAGTGATGGTTCCCTCCTTGGATTTCTCCAGTAGAAACTATTCGAGGCTTGAACTGCCTTTCTCTGCCCACATCCTCATTTTTGTAAGAGAGAGGAATCCTGAGGGCCAGGTCCTAGGTAGCGTTTCTCTGTAAATGTCCCCCCATATCCAGAGTAGCGGTTTGCATTTACAATGTGTGCAGTAAGACTGTTTGTATTGATTTGGTCTCTGCTGAGATCTCTGTATGAGCATCATTCAAATCAGTTTTAACACATAGCATGAGGCACACACGTATGGTTACAATAGGACTGGAGCCCTCCAGATGACACAGATCAGAGTTGGGTTTCGCTCCCCACTGATCTTGTTGCCTAGCTTAGTTACTTACTCTCTGTGGAAGCCTTTCTCATTCATGGCCGTGGTTGTAACTGCTCCGCTGCTTCGTTCATTCATTCAGCAGGCATTTGGGGATCATTTATTCTTTGCCAGGTTATAGGAAACAGAAACAAGCAAGATAAGAATGGTCTCTGCCGTTGCTCAGCTGGTGAGGTGGAGGCTAGGGAGCCACATGGGGCAGGAGCTTGGTACAGCATGCACGGCATCATCAAACAAAAACAGAATGGGATCCACCGGTTCAGTTTCAACTCTAATTTTCTTTTGGTAGCCACATAAGGGGAAGAAAAGTGAAATTAATTTTAATTTGTTATGTCAGCAAGTATGCGAAATATATTCATCTCAACATGTAACCAACATAAGAAGTCTTCCTCTTCCTGAGCTTTCCGAAGTGGGCGTATAGTTACCCTCAGGGCAGCACATGTCAGAACTGACCCCAGGTGGCATCTGCAGGTGTCATGTGGGGCTTTTGGGGGCACAGAAGTGGCTGGGGCAGCACCAAAGAGGAGGTGGGGAGGCAGCATGAGGCAGGTGCTCTGGGCTCAGGGGGCACTTGGGCACATGGGAGAGTGTGCCGATGGGGAGCTCTGGGCTCAAGGTGTCAGCAGGTTGAGATCACTCTCCCTGTGGGGCACCAGCCAGTGCTGTCACAGTGTAGTGAGATTTTCTAGGGCAGGAGTGTAACTGGTAGAGAAATAAGCTCCAAGGGTGGCAGCCTTAGAGAGTGAAGTGGGTGAGCAAGGGCCAGAAACAGGAGTGAGAACAGGTGCATTCCCAAGGAGAACATATTTCCAGGTGTTGGTGGGGGAGAAAAGACAGGGCTTCTGTGCAGAGGACTTCCAAATAGCTTCTGTAGGCATGAAATCTTCTCCATAGCTTACTTGAATTTTGGACTCTTACTCAAGCCCACTTGAGTGCACAAGCATGGTGCCCAGAGGCACTTTAGTGAACAGTGGGTGGGGGGCCGTGTGGTGTTTGCAGTGACTGTGGGCTCAAGGGTCATTTACCTAAACAAAGAAGCAGCCACAGGTTTCTTATTATTGCTTATACAGGAGTTCCTCTCTGCGTTGTCCCTGTGTCACGTTGTAGGTGCCCAGTTCTGTGCAGTGCCTGCCCGCCCTAGCAGGAGGGGATGGGGCCCCTCCACCCCCGGCCTCTCTCTGACTGCCTGGACATTGGGACACGCTGGCTCCCTGGGCAAGCGATTGAGTTCAGGTTTATTTCATGTAGCTAAAGCTAAAGGAGGACTCTCCCAGCTCGCAGAGCCCTTTGCAGATAGTGGCATGCTGGCCCCCAGGGCTGGCCAGGGCAGGAGGAGAGGCCACCGCCAAGGAGGAGCCCACACCCCAGTCTGTGTCAGGGCTCGCCTGCAGGAGTGTTGTCACCCCTGCTGCTGAAAACCCAGTGACAGGAAGGGGTAGAATGAAAGGCAAGAAAAAAACGAGGTGATGAAGAGATAATATTAACTAGAAAAATCAAGATGAGATTTGTCGGTCCAGGTGGGAAACATTTCTTTCTTAGCATCCTCTGCTTGTGTTTGGCCAAAGGAGGTGTTTTCTCGTAATTGGTGCAACACAGAGCGGCTTCAGTGGGTTTTTTCCACACGGGTTTAGAATTTGTATGTTCTTGTTGGGACTTAATAATTCCAGTCAGACCCAACATGAAGTGGAAATCTCCGTGGCCTTCCTCCCTGCCAACATGGTGCCTAAAGGGGAGAGAAACCCAACAAACTTTTCTCCCTTCGCTGTCATTGTTCTTGGTCTTGTTACTCAGTGGACACGGTGTTAAATCGGATTCTGTGTCCATCATTATTAAAATGTGAAGTGTGTCGGTCACAAAGCATACATTTCGGGGCAGTTAGCTGAATAATTCCTTTCTTTATTATCCCAAATTACTGCTGAGCTCTGGAGAGGGGACCGGTTTAGCCAATTATTGCCATTTGAGCTGGATTTGTGGGTGATTAGCTCCTGGTCGAATCCAGTCCCGGCCGGCGCTTTGAAGCCCGCGCCGTGTGATTTTCTCAGCAGTGAGGTAGGAATAGACGCGGCTAATGACAGCAAGGTCACGCGGGTGAGCTGACCTGTGTGTGGCGCAGGTTTGGGTTTCGCAAATAGGGCATCCACAATAACAAGTGTGGCACTAACCCTGCCGTGCATAATCGGGGCTTTCTAGGATTGTCGGAGATGCTGACAGCTCAATTAAAGTGTAACCCTTTGTACCCTACAGCCTGGCAGAATAACAGAAATATTACTAACCAGCAAGGGGAGGGGGCCACGAGGGAGCTGGTTAAAGATCCAGAATTGGCTCCTCGACCCCCTCCCCCACTCCCTCCCAGCACAGAACAAGCTGGGAGAAAAGCCTCCATTTGTGGTATAATAGATCCTCTGGAGGAGGGAGACAGAGACAAATATTACTTTAAAAAAAAAAAAAAAAGGAATTCAGTTATTGGGGGGGGGGGGGGCACGTGCGGGCTCCCTGTTGTTTCTATGGAAACACTTTAAACTGGGAAGAAAGTTAAGATGGTATAATTGCGGCCGAGCTCACATGTGCTGAGCTCAAATTGGTCCGGCTCCTTCTGCTAAAGCTTATATCCAGGCATCACGTTGGTGAATTTGCGGCAAGTTTTCCGTTTGAGGAAGATCTGGGGAAACCAGTTAATTGGGATTATTTTCTTGCACACGGTGAATGTTTATGTTATTGATTTACTGCTTTCACTTAAGAGCATTTTGTGAACCTTGAACGACAAGCTGTTCTGACCCCACGGTGTGTCTGTAGTCTTGTCATTTTTGTCACACTTGGTTTTTTTTTTTCTCTTAAACCATGTAACGTGGGGTTCACTCATCCAGATTTGACTCAGTGGCATTTAATTGAGTGCAAGATGTTACTCTTTCCACATGTTTTAGGTTTTTGATGGATCACTTGTATATTTGGAGATATTTTAGAATGAGGAACGGAGTGATGGAATAATTATTATCGAGACTAACTGTGTACAAGGAACTGACAAGAGAATCTGGGAGCCCATGCCAGCATGGATAACCCAGTCTCCCGCAGAATTCCCAGTCACAGAGGGAGATAACCCATGTGTCCACTTGGGGACTGGGCATTTGAGGTGCCTGATAGATCCTCGGGGAAGGACATCCAGTTGGGACTGAGAAGCGACACTCCCTGAGTGGGGAGGTAACCGCTGTAGGGACGGGTGTGACCAGGGACCTTCGGGGCACTGTGCCTTCTGATGGGGAAGAGCACTTCTCTGTCCTGCAGCAGCTCCCAGCCTGGGCACGTGCTCACATGCCACCTTATTCACCTACCAGGGCTGCCAAGACAAGGTGTCATGGCCCGGGTGCCTCAGACAGCAACTTTATTTCCTCACAGTTCTGGAGACCAGAATCCGAGATCAAGGTGTCCTTAGGGCGGTTTTCTTCGAAGGTCTGTCTCCTTGGCGTGGGGATCATGCCTTCTCTTTGTCTCCCCATAGCCTTGTCTCTGTGCTTGTCTGTGTCCTCATTCCCCCTTCTCACAAGGACAGTCAGATTGGAAGAGGGCCTGTCTCACAGCCCCATTTAACCTTACTTACCTCTTTGAAGACGTGTCTGCACATGCAGTCATACTTTGAGGCATGGGGGTCAGGATTTCCACATTCGAATTTGAGGAGGACATAATTCAGCTCCTGACAGCCAGTATCTAAAGGTCTGGATGATGCTTGTTTCAGGAGAGGTTATGGAAGCCCACAACCCATTACCCTGAGGCTCAGGGCTAAAGGGTAGGGGCTGTTCACCAGGATGGCAGGAAGGAAGGGGAGGATGTGAGGAGGACATTCCAGCGAGAAAGAACAGAATTTGCACTTTTAAGTAAAACTGATGACTGCTGGCTGTTTTTGCACGGTTCCGTATCCTGGAGCTGGCTCCACACCCGTTTTCTGTAAAGGGCCAGGTAGCAAGTGCTTTGAGCTTTCCAGCAACTACTGAGCTCAGCCAGTGCAGGGTGAAGGCAGTAGCACTGATGCGCGAGAGTAGCTGTGTTCCCATTAGACCTTACTTACAAGAGGCAAATGGACAAAAGGTTAGATTTGGCCCTTAGACCAGACTTGGCCAGCCCCGGTCCGGTGGGATTCCCAGCACCAAAAGTCCAGATTCAAGTGCACTGGATGGGACATCATGTGTCAACAATGAAGGACCGTGGTGGAGAGGCCTGTGCAGATTTGACCCCCATAGGAGGTGTTGCAGTGTGTCGCTTACCGCTCATCTGAGTCCAGGTGCACTCTTGAGAAACGTGCATTTGTTATTTGCAAGGGAGGGCTTAGCATGAGGGGAGAACAGGGGCAGGATGGGTAAGTTTTCATTTTAGAAGAGCTGAATATCGTTAGGGATGGCAGGGAGCCTGTGACATAGGAAAAGATTGTCCCTGCTCCTGGTACCACCCCTTTGTGTTCCCCAATTTCTGATGATGAGATTCTGTCACCTAACACCCACATACACATGTTTTTTTAGGTGCTTTTTTGTTTTGGGATTTTTTTGTTTGTTTGTTTGTTTTTGTCAACTCCCTCATGGAGGGCTTGATCTCACGACCCCAAGATCTAGAGTTGCATGCTCTACCAGCTGAGCCAGCCAGGCACCCCTCTAGGTGGATGATGATGCTGATTACGATTATTTTAAGTAAACCAAAAGTTTAATACATGTCCTAGGAAAAATCTTGATTAGAATAAGTAATAAATATAAATGTGAAGACTGATTGGAGTTTATACTCCTTGGATCTCTGTTAAAGATGCCAGCATTTAAATAAATAAAATCTTTTAAAAGGGAGGTGGTGCCTGGGTGGCTTAGTGGGTTAAAGCCCCTGCCTTCGGCTCGGGTCATGATCCCGGGGTCCTGGGATCGAGCCCCGCAGCAAGCTCTCTGCTCGGTGGGGAGCCTGCTTCCCCCTCTATCTCTCTGCCTGCCTCTCTGCCTACTTGTGATCTCTGTCTGTCAAATAAATAAATAAATTCTTTAAAATGAAAAAAAAGTGATGCCAGCATTTCTCTGCAATGCTTTAGAGAAACATAGAAATGTTTAACTGCCATAAAGAGAATTTGTTACAAACTGAAGAATGTGAATCATAAAACATGGAGGAACCATAGCAGGTGTTTTATTACAGGAACCAAAGAAGTACTCAGACTTCACTTTAAAAAAAAAAGAAAAAAGTTTAGACACATTGAACCTTTCTGAGCTAGTATAGATATGTTTAAAAACATAGGACACTTGTGTTCTTAAACTTGGTAACAAGGAAGCTGTTGGCACCACTGCCAGGGCAGCGGGGCCATTCAGTGACTGTCACCGTGAGATTCGGCATGTGCTCCCCCTTCTGTCCACTCCCATGCACGCCCAGCCCCCAGCCTCCGTCCAAGCCAATGAGAAATACTCTCTGGGGAGCCAAGGTGGTCTGATCTTCACATGGAGCAGCCTGCCACTGGCTGGTGCCCCCTTGCTGCAGAGGCCATTAAACGTCCCCCTGTGTTGCAGTGGACTCCGTGCTGACAGGCAACATCGCCGTTCCGTCCCTCAAACCCAAAACAAAGACTGATGGGCCTGGTTAAGACCCCCAGTCTCTAATGCAGTCAGTAAATCTTTGTTGGTAAATAATTGCGATCGAGCAGAGTTTTAATATAAATTTATGAGTGGTGTTTCATCACAGCTTGGGGCTGCAGCAAGCACTGAGTGATGAAGTTCAGACAGCACTTACATTCGTTACATTAACTTTGTGAGTTATTTAAAGCTTGTACACTTAACATTGCTTTTGGCTTTCCATGACCTCTTGGGACTCGGCACACGAATGCACACGACTAATAAAGAGATTGCAGCCAAAAGACAATTCTACCCTTTGCTCCACCACAGGGAAAGTTCCTTGAGCAAAAAAAGTAGGAAGTGCCTGCTTGAAATTCTGGTCTTCTGGTTGTAGATCATTAAAATCACAGTCTTTCTGATGCGCCAGTAAATTAACTAGGTGGTAGCAATTAGATCAACATGTGCCATTTCCAAGTAAGATCAGAGGAGCACTGGAGAGGTCACAAAGCCCTTCTGTTTCTTACTATGCAAACAGGTGACAGACATCAAAGCTTTAAAATAAGTCTGGAGGGCAAACTGATTCACAGGGAGGCAGCCTGGTGTTGGGGTTACAGGTATAGACTGTTGCCCCTGGCTCTTCCTGCTGCATGGCTTACCTGTTGCTGGCAACTACCCCAAATCACAGTGGTTTAAAACCATAAACATTGCATTATTTCTCCTAGGTCTCAGGGTCAGGCATTTCTGCCAGGCATCATGGGGACATGATCATCTCTGCCCCACAGAGGCCTTTTAGGGCTGGGGCAGCCGGGATCCTTCCTTCACTACCATCTTTGGTGCCTCAGCAGACATGGTTCAGATGCCTGGGCATCGAGCCAGCAGCTCAGTGGCCATCCTGTAGCTGGCACCGGGGCTATCCTCCACATAGCGTTGGGGTCTTTCTCTTCACAGTCTCCCCAGTTGGAGAGATGGAATTCTCACGAGGCCACTCAGGGCTCCCAGGGGCATAAAAACAGGAGTGGCCAGACTCTTGAGGCCTCAGCTAGAGCAGGCCCAGCATCATTTCTGCCACATTCTGTGGGCAAATCGAGAAGTCCCCTGAGGACCACATAGGAGGTTTTTTTGAGGGTAATCTTAAGAGACTAGCTACTTTGATCTGCCCTCCCAGCGTGCAAAGCACCCCCCCCCCCCGGCCTCAGATTCTCAAAATCTCATGGCCTGGTGGCATCCAGTTCAGGCTTGAAGTCTGAGACTGTCATCTGTATTGGGTACGTTTGGGTGTGGTCCTTGCCATCTGAAGACCAGGAGGAGACAATTCACCCAACACACACACTTGCACACACAAGGCAAAACTCTTCAGCCCAAAAGGAGGAGAAAGAAGGGGCCTGTAACAGTTAGTGGTCCACAGCAGCTCCAAACCCAGCCAGGTACCTGTTGCTAATCATCCTGCCCAGGGCATGGTGGGAGGGGTTGTTCTCTTCCCAGGGACACCCTTTTGGGCCCCAAGCTCTGCTGTCTCAGCCAACCTTCCTTTTCCTTAAGAAATGGCCTGGTTTTGCAGCTGTGTGGCTCTCTTCCTGCTTCCTGCTGGTCGTAGTTGGAGGGTCAGGGGCCTCTTTTCATTTTAGACTTGCGCTGTGCCTTTTAGTCCAGCACGGTACAATTCCTTTAAAACCCTTGTGGGTATCCTTTGTATCAGATTGTAATTTATTCCATTAGACAAAAGCCACCCCACAGGTCCTTGTCTGTGGTCCACGTGTGCTCTCTAATTGGAAGGGTCTGTGAGGCCCTGCCTTAAATCTTTGTGTTCTCAAGATGAGGGTCCAACTGCCACAACCTTGCTGGGTCTTCATTCTGAGATCACATCCCCTGGACTCCCTGGATTAGATCTTTGTTCTGAGGCCAGTTCTTACCTTGAGTTTTCTGCTGGCAGGAGAAGCTAGGAATGAGAAACGACTTTTCTCATGTTGGTGTTTAAATTGGCAATATTTTCTCTAATCCTGCTGAAGACTGAACACCCTTGACTCCCCCCGCTCAGCTCATCGGAGCCAGTAGCATGGTGAGCCTTCTGCTCGAAAATCTCCCCTCCAGGTCCCGGGCTTCCCAGGCCAGCTGACTATGCCTCACGTTCCTGCAGACAGCAGGTTGGTGGATGGCTGTGCCGCTGCCCGGCTGGGCCACCCTTTTTCCATACTCAGGTAGCGTCTTCCTCCCTGTCCTTCTTGCCTGCGTCCACAGACAGCTGTTCCATTCCTGCAGCCTCGGCGAGCTGCCTGGTGCCAAGCCATGGGCACATGTTTATGGATTTTACTACAGAAGCATTACGTGCGGATTCTGTTTTCTTATCTATCATTGCCTACAACCTACCACAAGACTTAGTGATTTCAGGACCACAGACAGAGCACAGTGTGGCTTCTCTCTCAGCCCTCCCCAAAGCACAGAACCTGCCAAGATTTCTTTCTCTTTTTTTTTTTCAGCATAACAGTATTCATTGTTTTTGTACCACACCCAGTGCTCCATGCAATCTGTGCCCTCTCTTATACCCATCACCTGGTTCCCCCAACCTCCCACCCCCCGCCCCTTCAAATCCCTCAGATTGTTTTTCAGAGTCCATAGTCTCTCATGGTTCACCTCCCCTTACAATTTCTCCCAACTCCCTTCTCTTCTCTTAACTCCCCTTGTCCTCTATGCTATTTGTTATGCTCCACAAATAAGTGAAACCATATGATAATTGACTCTCTCTGCTTGACTTATTTCACTCAACATAATCTCTTCCGGTCCCGTCCATGTTGCTACAGAAGTTGGGTATTCATCATTTCTGATGGAAGCATAATACTCAGTGGCCTCATCTGTAAAATGGGGATAATCATAGTAACTTACATTGGGTTGTGAGATTTCTCTGGGTTAATATGTGTCATGCTTTTAGAGCAGTGACAATATTGTTTTAGAGCAATATTGTTTTGCAGTAGTAAAATTTGTAAATAGATGCATAAGCCACATAAGAGTTAAAGAAAACACTAACAGCAGTGATGTCCACACTGATAGCAGGTCAGTGAGAAGCAGTCTTATGCAAGAGATTGTTTTCGAGTATACAGAAGTGGCATCTGAAAGATAGACCAAGTATGTGCTGTGACATACTCCCGCACAGTTTTGCCCTGGGTAACACAGAATCAAAGAGACTTAGAATCATAAGGGCCATTTGCACCCGCTGATGGGAACTGCCCGCCCATGTGTGTCTCTAGCAGAGAGCCTTCCGGCCTCTTCATCCTCATGACTTCATGTCCTTTAAAAGTTGAATATGAACTGGTTTTAGATTTTCCATTTTCTTGGTACTTAAGTAGACAATGTATAAGTTCAGGATGCCAGGAGCATTGTAGTTGAAGTACAGGGGCTCGGTCTGATGCAGGGAGGGGCTGCCAGGACCCTAGGCTTCTCACTGCACTGATAAAAGTCTGTCCCAAAGGGGCACAGTGCGTTTGCTCTCCTTCTTGACATGTTGGGGGACACTCTGTTCAGAGGGGGGCCCCACCGTGGCAGAGCAATTGGAACATTATGCTTCTGGAAGAGTCTGGGACTAAGAAGGGGCTCCTGGTATGTAGCCATGTGACGGGATGTCTCACTGGGGCTTTGCGGTGGCTCTGCGGTTCCTCCAAGTGAGGGCACTTTGGAGGGGGCCTCCTCTTTCCATGTGACTCCAGAATTAAGAACCAGGATTATCCAACCCCCCTCAGACAGCAGAGCATTGCTCCCGCAGTTCTGGCCATCTGGACCCATGGGCTCCCTGGCACACGGCTGCCCAGGCAGGACTAGGGGACCCTGGACACGAATTGTAAAATAAATACTGGTCTCAGATTCGGGGCTGAGTGGTTTAAACTCTGGGGTCTTTTTAGACTCTGAAACTCCCTGATTCCCACTTCATACAAATACTATGAAAAATCAGTGTTTGGAGTGAACTTTAGCAAAAAAAAGAAAAAGAAACTAAAAGAGAACATATTTTCAGTCTGCAGAAGCTATTTGCTGAGTCTTGTCATTCGTCATCTGATTGAGCCTCTGATTACAGAACTTCACCTTGCAGCTGCCTCTGCTGCTCATCAGGGCAGCACGCGTCTCCTCATGACGCCTCTCAGGGTGGGCTCTTGCTATCAGTCACAGAGTGGCGGGTGTGGCTGGCGGGCCCCAGCTTGGGTGCTTCACCGAGGCAGGGAGCAGGGCAACCGAACAGCTCTAACAGCACAGAAATCTTGGGGGTCGGGTCATGAACCCACCGGGGGCCTGGCCCAGAGGGTGGAGGCATGGCCTCTAGGACGCTGGGGTGTTCTTCAGCCCTGCTGACTTGTACAGCATTTGGTTGTTATCAGAGATTATCCTGCAAGGTGAACCATAAGATTTATTTAAGATTGTCAAGATTTGGACATTCACCTTTCCCAGCACCAAGATAAGTCAGCCTAATTTAGTTTCCTGACAATGTCATCTCTTCTCGTTGCCTCCTAGTGGGACTGTTCCCCTCTATCCCCTTAGGAGTAAGTCCTGGCAGCCCCCACTGGGGAGAGGATAATTGTGCATATAGGATTTGCTCCGTGAAAGTACCCGTAATCTAGCCAGGAGCTGTGTAGATCCATCTGCACGGAGCCCTGGGGTTTGGGGGGGGGGGGGCGGTGCAGCCTGCATTTTTGTCTGAGTGCAGATGGACAAAGCTTTCTGAAGCCTGGAGCAGCTTCCTGCTACCAGTGACACTGAGGTGACCCCCGGCCCCTGGTATTGTTGGAATTCCATCTGAAACGGATGGTGGAAAAATGGGAGCCCACAGGAGAACGTCTGTGAAGTTTTGTTAAGCTAAGTTTAAAAATCTTAGAAATCTGCCAGAGAGGGAAATGTAAAGATTTTAAGTGAATGCTTATTTACTATCGAATCACCAGCAGTGACTGCCCCTCTCCCTAATTCTTACTCTGCAGGGTGACCTCGAAACATCTGGGTTTGTAACCAGCATTTTCCTTGGGGCCTGCCTCTCTTTGTTGGTCTCTGCACCATATTTGGTTTAGATTGGTTTTTCTTAAATCTATGTTGAGCAGAGCGATGCTGTGTGTTTTCTTCAAATAATAAGAACGTGCAGAGGGATGACCTTCTGAAGGTTTACTTGTGAGTTTCTTCAAACTTAGAAATATTTTCCCCCAGAAACAATGTTTTTTTTTTTTTTTTTAATTTTTTATTTTTTATAAACATATATTTTTATCCCCAGGGGTACAGGTCTGTGAATCACCAGGTTTACACACCAGAAACAATGTTTTAGGGGTAGTCAGGCTTCCCAGCTGGCTCGTCATCCATTATACTTGTGAAAATTGGTGTAGAAAGCAGTATTGTTGGAACTTGAACCTAATTATCCTATAAAAGTGCTTCCTTGATCTTACCTTGTATTTGTGGTTCATGGGGGACAGCAGAATTAGGAGGTCGGGCAAAGCTGGTACACATTTGCAAGGACACTCATGGGCACCTCTTCTTCTGGAAGACTCTTTCTCACACTCAGAATTTCGCTTTGGCCTCGGCCTGGGTACACCAACTAGCATTCTTCTTATGCCTTCTTAGTCACCCTTACCATGCTGTGAGTTTCTAAATGGGCATTGAGAGTAAGAGCAAGCCTGGAGATGCTTGGCTTTCCCTTATTCCACGAGGTCAGGGGCTGAAGATTTCAGAGGCAGTAGCTCAAGCTGAGATCATCTGACCTGAGAGGGTGTGGAGCTGCCCCAGGGAATAAACCCCCCAAGTCAAGGCTGAGCTCAGTACTGGCCATGGGTTTTCACCCCAGAAAAGCCTGGAGGCCACGTGGGAGGTTTGCTGGGAATGGGGAGTTCAAGCAGGAGTGAGCTCCCATCAGTTGTCAAGGGAGGCCTGGCTTCAAATGCTGGGTGGTTTTCAAGAGGCCCTAATATGGTTCCATTCAAGATGGATTATGTTAGCCATGGTGTGTCTATTAGATGCTGTACTAGGGGCGCCTGGGTGGCTCAGTGGGTTAATCCTCTGCCTTCCGCTCTGGTCATGATCTCAGGGTCCTAGGATCGAGCCCCACATCGGGCTCTCTGCTCAGCAGGGAGTCTGCTTCCTCCTCTCTCTGCCTGCCTTTCTGCCTACTTGTGATCTCTCTCTCTGTTACAGGAAGAAATAAAAAAAAAATCTTTTAGATGCTGTACTAAATTTACAAATTGAATTTCATGTTTAGTAAATTAAAAATCTGGAATGAAAAACTGTAAAGTAAAATGCTCTTATTTGTAAATACCAGAAGTTTCAGAATTCAGTTAATGTCTGATTTCAGAAAGAGAAATTTGGGTTTCCTTTTTTAAAGCATTATACCTTTGGTTCCAGGATGCTTGCTTAGGTAAAGGAAAGGTGCACAGTGCTTCGTGGCAGTTGGCAAATCGCATTTGTTGAACCAGCGGCACATCAGCCCCCAGTAGCGTCACACAGTTAAGATCTACATACACACAGGGAAATTGGTTGAACATACATGTCATTCACAAAGTAGAGGAGAAAAGCTGAATTACCAAGCTAAAAATAAGTGTCATTTCCATTTTATGATGACAAGAGAAAAATGAATGTTTAAAATTTCTTAAATTAGTGCCTACTTTTTTTTAAAAAACTTATGCCAGACTTTATAATTTGTGTTTATGAATGAATATTTTCCTTCTAGGGCATGTTATTGAAGCGGAGTGGCAAATCGCTGAACAAGGAGTGGAAAAAGAAATACGTCACCCTGTGTGACAACGGCGTTCTGACCTACCATCCAAGTTTACATGTGAGTGTGGCCCCTTGGCGCAGGTGGCAGGCCTGGAGTTCAGCTTGCATACCGTGGGGGGGGGGGGGGCTCCTAAGCATCAGGACTCTTGTCTCTGAAGTTAAAGTAGTCTTGGGTCTCCTGCTCCATCATGAAGTAAATCATACGTTCCTCACTCTCCATCAGACCATGTGTCTCTCCCTTCCCCTCCCCGTCACCCAGCTCTGGTTCTCTAATTCTGCAAGGACTTACAACAAAGGGGACAGATAAAGTAAAGTAAAAATAAAGTAAAAATTTCAGTGAAAGTGAAAAGATAAGAGCAGGTAGCAGGAGAGAGAAAAAAGCGAGCATACACCTGAGAATCTAGAACAAAATCTGAACAATTGGTTCAGAACCCAGTACTCTGCTCTGAGCAGCTGAGAAAAACCGGAAAGTTAAATGTAGTTCATGACTCAGGTTTTATCCTCAGATAAGAACCACAAATCTGTCTATAAGGTAAGAGCTTTTCTGCATGTGTTAATAAAATGAGATATGTTGGTGATTTATAGAAGATAGATTAAAAGGCAGAATTAATTTTATTTTAGGGGGAAAATGTGGAGGACATTCTCCTCATCCTAAGTTGTCTTAGGAAGCCTGATAAAATCTGAAAATGGGGTGTAATGACAGTTCTCTAACAACATATTACGTGAGTCTTTGGTATTTATAGGTCTTCATGTAGATAGATGTGTAGATCAGAATATATAGTGGTAGCTGCTCAGCTAATTGTATCACTATGGTAAGATTTTAATTTAAAGATGTCTAAATATTTTTTTAAAGATTTTATTTATTTATTTGACAGAGATCACAAGTAGGCAGAGAGAGAGGAGGAAGCAGGCTCCCTGCTGAGCAGAGAGCCCAATGCAGGGCTCGATCCCAGGATCCTGGGATTGTGACCCGAGCCAAAGGCAGAGGCTTTAACCCACTGAGCCACCCAGGTGCCCCTAAAGATGTCGAAATACTTCAAAAATTACAGTTACGAACAAGAAGTTACACACAAGAATACTAAAAAAAATTAAAATCGTTCCCACAGTACCACCTGGGGAACAGGACTGCTGGCATTTTGGAGCATGTGCTCCCAGCCATTTCTGAGCATCGGTGCTTTTTCCTCCCATGAGCACGTGGTTACCCTGTACACTCTGTCTGTGCCCACTTCCGTAGATGATGACAGATCACATGCCCTGCCTGTGCCCGCGAATACTCTTATATGCTGCCATTATTGATAGTGACTTGATAGTCATGGTGCAGATATGTCCTGATTGGTGTAACGAGGTCTCCAAAATGGACGTTTGGCAAATAAATTTACTTTGAATTATTTTTAATGTTTTAAGTACTAATCATTGTCCTCTATTGACATCCCTGTGCCCTTATCCATTTCCCTGGGACCGTTTCCTAGCAGTCACTTCTGGAGTTGAAGAGTGCTGATGCTCTCATGGCTTTGGGTATATGTTGCTGGATTCTTGGAAAGAGTGTATCAGTTTTTCTCCACCAGCAGCATACCAGAGGGCTTATACCTATATTCCCATGAACATTCACTTCAGAATAACATATATGTCATTTTTCAATATAATAGGTAACAAGTGGTACCCTTACTGTTTCGTTTGCTTCCTGGGGTGAATTTCCATTCTTCTCCAAGTCGTCCAGCAGTGGCTTTCCCCTTTAGAACCATGTTACGAAACAGGTGTTTCGTTAAGTGTCCCTGACTTATTCTGACATTGATGGGAATGCCTCCCATGCTTTACCAGTAAGTAGACTCCTGAGATGTCAGTACTTATTGTACTGAGGAAACTCCTCTGTGCTTGATTTATTTTGGCTGATTTGGGAATAGAGTCCGGTCACTTCTCTAAGAAGCCTGTGTGTGGCTGTTCCTGCGTCACCTGCAGCCCACTCTTAGCCTCTGTCAGAACACCAAAGCAGTGTGGGCTCATCGCTGTGTTCTCTTCCCAGCGCTGCCCCGTCAGCTGCCGTCTCACTGGTTCGTGTCCTCTTCCTCTTAAGACCATGTCAGGGAGCACAGGTCAAATTATTGACCCACTTGCTTTGTGTTATTTAGAGAGAGAAGTGTAATCAAAATACTCTTCATGCTCTAAGACTCACTGATCAGGAAAAAGTGGGGTCCAACTGATGAGCATTTCGGGCCACCTTACACTCATCTGTTAAGCCCAGGCTTGATTGGAGGGACATCTGCTTCTTCTTGCCAAGGGGAAAAGGCATGAACATCAGTATGTCCCAGAAAGTTCCTGTAGGAAAGATAATGCCTACTTACTTCCTGTCCCAGCCCCTCAATTAATAGAATCACAATCAGTTCTTCAAAAATTGTCCCACATGAGTTTCTTCTTGTGATGCCCCTCAGTGCTTCCCAGTTCCTTTACACACACACGTGTGTTTGCATGGACATGCATGGACATCATCAGAGCACAGAAAAAGGAGCATAGTGGGGCTTTGCTATATAATTATATGGCAGGCAAGAGCTAATATCATTGTAAAGTGCAGTTCAGTGAATGTCAGTCAACTGGGAACTAAAATTATTGAAGCAGATACATGCCCCCCCACCCCGCAAAGGAAATGGTGTAGTCTAGAGATAGATTTTAATTACCAGAGCACGGAGAGGTGGCATGACCTTCACTGTAATCCTACTTTGGTTTTATTTCCACAACCAAGCTTTGGTTGGAAGTTCGGAGAAGTGAGGTCCAAATACATGTTCTCTTCCAAGATAGAGAGCTACAGATCCCCAACTACAGAGTTAGTCTGGCATTCTTTGGCTCAAAATGAGAAGACTTGTCAAAGGGATGCCCATGGCAGAGTCCAGATTTGTTTTAGCGATAAATCCAGAAGCATGCAAATTTGTTGCAAATTTATGTCTTAAAATTCTACACCATGAAGACTGTCCTAATTATTTTAGTCCAGGAAATTTCAAATGGTGATAGAACCCAGTGATATCAGTTAAACTGATTGCACTGTGTCACCCACTTCCTGGTGGTCTCTGGGCTGTGTTATGGCTGGAAGTCCATGAGGGTGCATCTGTTGTGAGTGCTTAAATACTGGGGAAATCCGCCAGGTTAGTGGCTTTGGGTTTCATTACTGTGGGTCATCACTGTTAATGGCCATCTGTGGTGATCCAAAATAGCATAGCCTACAGCCCATGTCTCTCCAGGGAGTGAAGGGAAATAAACCTGGCTAAATAATCTGTTATTTGTAGATAGTTTTCCACAAAGACTAACTGTATCTCAGTAATGGAGTAACGGGGCCAGCTGCTGGCGCCTACCACTAATTTTCAATGATTAGATAGTGTATTTACCAAAAAGGATCATGGTGTGCTTTTCTGAGGATGGGAGTCTAATAGTGTAATGATTCTGTAACAGGGTGAGCGCTGCAGGATTGAGCACGCAGTGCTTGAGAAACACGAAACACGTAGGAATGGAACAGATACTAAACAGAGCCACACAGCAGCCCCTTCCAAGCCAGTGTGGCCACACGGCCCTCATCATGAGCACAAATGTGAATTCCTTGTGCACGTGTGTGCTGCCTATGGTCCCCCTCAGGCTGGACCCTGATTCCACCACTAGCCACCTTTAGCTTGGTGATCATGCTGAACCCAGGGAGCTCAGCCCGGTTCTTGCACATAGGGCAGAGTAAGGGATCGAATCAAGTTTAGAGGGAAAATAGGCTGGCATTATGAGGGCCCTTAATAATTTCATTCAAAGTTGAGATTGCCTGGCCATATCGGCCACTAGTAGAATGCCACCGGTATTGGAGGGCCCCGTCCAGGAAGCTGATCCAGATGCCTCTGGTGTTCATTAGCCAAATGGGATTCCTGGCTGAGCTCCCCAGCAAGAGCTGCCAGACAGACAGGCCTGGGCAAGAGGGTGTCAGAACAGGTATAGAGCTTGCTGCCCCCACAAGCCTCTCCCTTCCCCACTCTTGCTGAATCAGTGCCTTGGCTCCTGCAGCCCCCGGGCAATGCAGATCTCCTGAGACCTTTGCTTGGAAAAGATGCTGGAGCAGCAGCAGATTCCGGCTTTAGCTTACCTTGGGTGCTGTGGAAGCAGAAGACTGACCATTTCCTAAATTTGCCACCACCAAAAAAATCTTGGAAGTTTTTAAATGTCTTCCTTGGATGCGCTCAAAGTAAAGAAGGTCTCCTGGAGAAATGAATTATGATCCTTTAAGAGACCAGTACGTTTTTCTTATTACACAGGTGTCCATGGCCATGTTTGTGTAAATGATCGTCCTTCAGACACCCCAAATTTCAATCCCAAGCATAAGTTTTGTGTACATAGCTGTGATTGAAAAAAGCCTCTTGACAACCCAGACTGTTGGTTCGTGGCCCCAGCGGCGGGCTGGGCTCCGGGCTCCCAGGGGAGTGCCACGCACTTTGAAATGGCGGCTTCAGAATCAGGCTGCTGGGCGTGAGCTGGGGGACCCGGCTTTGCAGCACACAGTAGGGTTGGCGTGAGGCTGGCAGGCTCGCCACATGCTTGGAATGGGTTGGCTGCCAGGGACACTCCCAAAGCTGGCCTCTGAGGACAGCCCGCCTCTCCAAACTTGGAGGACCTCTGCTGGATGATGGCCCCAGGGTGTCAGTTCCCACTGGTCCTGTTGCTCCCGATCCCTCTTCCTTCCCTCCCATCTTTTCCCAGCCCCATCTTCTTCTGAGGCTTCATTCTTCCCAGGTTGGTGGCTTCATCCCCAGCAGCATCCGTAGTTCATCCTGAGACCCAAGCACAGGCGCAGATGAGTTAGGGACCAGCTGTCCTCAGTGGCTGTGACACGCAGCTTGGCCTTGCTCTGTTGTCAGTAGATTCAAGCTCTCCCTGCACTTGAGAGAAAGCCTGTCACCCTGGCCATGCCTCCTACTATTGGAACCCTTACACGTTTTTCTCAGGGAGGAGAGAATGGCTGTCTGTAAGCAGGGGTGGAACTGCCTATGTGTGGCAGATCATAGGAAGAGACAGTCTCTCTGGAAACCAGGAGGAAAGAGGGAAGAGACTGACCACCCTAACCCAGAATGAGAGTTTCCTGAATGTTGATGGTGGCAGTGCCTCCCGACCCCAGATGTCCTCCCTGTGTGCTCCTTGCCCGTGTCAGCCCGTCCTTAGAGGCTCAGGAGACGCCAGCAGGGCCGGCCTCCCGCAGATAGGTCCCCGCCTACCCCACACTGTCGCAGGGGAACAGGAGGAAGAAGTGACAGTCTCAGCCCTAACTGTTCCTCAGGATGGGTGGTCACCACACTGGCTGCCAGCAGGGCGGCTGGGTAGCGGTAGAGAGGCACCGGCCAGGATGTGGGAGCCGCTGAGAGAATGCACGCTACCTGAGCATGACAGCAGCTGCTCCACTGTAGGCCTGGGGGCCATCCCGCCTTTTAAACACAAGCTGGAACCCATGCACCAGCACACATCCGCAGTCTGCAGCATTCCTTCTAGGGAATGCATCTTAACAGTGGACACTGAGCAATGGGCTCGACGGTGTCCACTCTGGATATCTGGAAGAATCCTTCGGTTGAGAGGTCTGAGGATCACGTGTTCACTTCAGAGGCTTCTCCTGCACCTCTGTAAAACAGAGGCTGATGGAGTCCGTTGGACTTGTGAGGAAAAGCCTCTCCTCAGATTGGGGCTGCTGGGCAGGGTCATTAGTCACATGGGACGGTGAAACCTGGGGTCCAGGGTAACCCAGTTCACTTGCTGCCTGTTTCTCAAGATGCTGTTCATAAGTAAGGTAAACCTGTAACCCAGTTTAGGTAATAGGTGGCAGTGTCAGGCAACATAAAGAAGCTGCTTTGGGTTTGGGGCTGCTCTGGTGGCTGGTTGCACTGGTTAGCCCAGGACACAGGACCTGTCAGTGCCAACATCCACGAGGCCCAGGGCTCCAGGGATAAGCGGGTCACCCGCACTCCAGTGCTGACCAGCTGAGCGCCTCCTCCATCTCCACTTGGCATTCTGTAAACACAGCCCTAGCATGATCAAAGTATGTGGGCAGACTTCTGAGGCTGCTCTGTGGTCCGGGTTTCTGTTTCTCAGAGAATTTGTACATTTAGACGACCTTTAAAAAGCCCTCCCTGCGTCACGTTCTTGGGGGAGGTAGGTCTGAGTGTTTCATTGATGACACCTCACTGGGTCACTGTCAGGGGGTGGAGGGCGGCGTGTTCTTTGGACTTAACTCTGAGCCGCAGGGAGCACCTTGATGGAAAAATGGAGGGGATAATGAGAAAGAACTCGGACCTGGGGGCTTCACAGTCCAGTGTCCCCACCTATTCATCTTTGTGTCGAGAGAGCACCATCGAGGGCATGGCTAACAGAGGTGTGTGTGCTGGGCTTCCTCAGTGGGAGCTCGTGGCCGTACGGTTGGGCCAGTGACTTCATGGGGCCCTGGCCAAGAGGCCTTTCCTGGCATCCTCATGAGGATGCAGGACGGTTGGGCACAGCCCACCTGCCTGGCATGGGCTCGGATTGCTCACATTGTAGAAAACCTCGTTCTTGGATTTCATTCCCTTTCAGTGCATATGGCCTGACTTGGAAGCAGCCGTGGCTCTGTCCTTCCCTGACCTGCAGAGCTGGACTCCTCCTTCCCACGGCACCTCCTTCCTGGGTGACGGAGAAGCTCCCTATGCAGAGCAGTTGTGCTCTGGGTGCCACTGGCATTTGCTTGTCTTCTCCCAAGCTGGTAGAGTCAAACTTGGGCTCTCTGAACCTTGCTATCAGAATGCTGATTTCCGTCAATTTTCAGGTGCAAAATCAAAAAATCCACCCCTCTACCAATGCAAAAATGAAGAAAAGATCTGGGATGATGCCCTGAGTGGGTATTTATCTAAAATAATAATAATAATAATAACATCAGGAAAGAAAGGAAGATACTTCTACTGGGAGAACAACTCTTGCCCATACCCACTGCTGGTAATCATCATTTAAGGTACACACAGTCTTCACATAAGATCAGGAACTTTTCTGTGATGATTCACTATGAATCCGTGATCAGTTCCTTCAGTGAGTTTTGCACACCTGCTAAGGTAGACCTCAAATTTCTTCAGGTGGTGATTACTGAGTTATACCCAGAGAAACTCTTCATTGGTTTCCCCAGAACATTGCAGAAGTCGGACTAGCTTGAATCTAGATGACTACGCAGCTACTTCAAAGCCCAGATTTCTAGATGTCAAATATTTTGAGTCATGGGATGACAGAGGACCCTGAGGTTTCAGGACCCCCTTCTGACTGAGCAGAATAATGTCAGACATGTCCTGTCTAACATGCTACTGCAGGAGCATAATTAGTTTTATGATGAACAGTTATTTGATCTTGCTTCCCCTGTATAAGCCACAGTGTTGCAGGCTCTCCTTCTCTGCTCTATATGTTCTTTTCCAGCCGGGCTGCTTCTAATTCCAGTCTGCAGTCCATCCTGCTGGTAGACCTGCATGGCCTTCCTCCACAAGAAGTTCTCCCTGATCACTTGGCAGACCACTTCTTCTCCTGGTGCCTTCCAGTATCTCTGTACCACCCTGTCTAGCAAGGACCTTGCCCTGTTTCCCACTGTTTGCTCAGGACTAGCATAGGCTAGGGCACCCTGGCCAGCTCCTGTGGGTCACATGCAGTCAAGTCATGGGCTCCTTCCTGGGCTGGGATCCTCACAGGGGACGATCCTGCCTCTACTTTGAAAATTCCAGTGGGACTGGGGTAGAGGTTTATTTCCTCTAGACCTCCCTGAGTGCTTGCATTGGGTGGGGGAGAACACACACATACACAGTCTTATACGAAGGCCATAAAATCTTAAAACACTGCTGAAACCCACAAATAATCCCCTTTAAAGTAGATCAGGAAAATATGTCAATACTGAGGAACAGAGATCTGGAACTCTGGCTACAAGTGAACCTTTCTGTTCTGTTACAGGTGGGTGGAAATGGGTTTGAAAACCATGGGAGTTCTTAGAGTGGCCGGCTTTATCCATGGGGCAGCAGAAGAACCCTGAGTTTGCTGGGATGGGGACTGTATAGGGGGATGTGGGGGGCTTTGCTGAGGTTGGGGTAGAAGTTGTATTCCTGAGTCTGAGCGTCTCCTCGGCCTGCCCCGGGAATAACCGCTGTCTGGTTGTCCCACCAGAGTGGTTTCCTGGGCCCATGGTGGGAGCAGTCCCTCCAGGAGCCCCACATCCATTGATCTTGCTTGCTTCTAGTTGCACTTGATGCTCTGCCCCTTCCCAGGAGAGGCATTCAGGCAGCTTGCCACAAACCATGGACGTGAGAGTAAATTAAGAACATGCCCCTGCATAGTCATGTGAGAACATAGGCCATCCATGCACACATGTACAGAACTCCCATCTCCTTTGTCTTAGGTAGAGAAAGAAGTCACTGTGGATCTCCATGGTTCGCACATCCTTACCTCTGTCCTTAAAATTCCTTCCTTCCTTCATGTCTGACAGATTCCATCAGCATCCTGTGCTGATTCCTTCTGATGCACAGGGGGGTCCGCACTCATGACTTAGGGCCTGGCAGGGCCCTTCTGCACCATGGTGGCTGGGATGGAGCCCCGTGGCATGCCAGGACTCGGCGGTCCACTTTGGGGATCACCGAGCCCCTTTCAGGTCTGTGACTCTGGTTACTCTGTGGGCTTCTCATCTTCTGCCCTAGCTTTGGTCTCCACCTTCTGTCCTCCCTGGGAACTCATCCAGCAGGGCCTCAGAATGGAAGTCCCATTGGCAGAGGTGATATGCTCAAACCCCCCTCTCCCAGACCTCAGGCCTGCTTGTCTGCTCCGTTAGCCACCAGAGCACCCTGCATCAGGTTTTTCAAAAGTCAGCCGCTGTCTGCGGTACAGAGAAGGGCAGTTCTCCCCCTTCACCATGTACTTCTCATAGTCTTGTTACTTCTCTCCACTTGATTCTTTTAAATGCGTCAGTGATGAAGAAGATCCCCACTCTGCTTAAGATGGAGCCCTCATCTTTTCACAGGACCCGCCAGGTCTTTCTGAGTGTTGCACCGCATACTGCCTCTGACCCACCATGTCCCTCCGGGCCGGACTTTCCTTCCAGCTGCTCGCACTGCCGTGTTCTCTGGCCTCCAGGCCCAAACACATGCAATCGCTCCACCAGGAACACCCTCTCCTATTCCTCCTCCTTGCCACACCAACTGTGCTCATCCTTCCCCCGCAGTCTCGAGAATGGCATGTCTCTGTGGGATTTCCTCGGCCTGTCCTCTTGGGGTGTACCTGCCGTGCATGCCCTTCCCTTGCTGTGTCCATTGGTGCTCTGTTGTTCCAGTGTATCCTGCAGCCTGCATCTCCCACAGGCTTGGGCAGAGACCTCCAGGGTCCTGTCAGCTGCATGTCCTTCCCATCAGCGTAGTCTTGCTGAACAAAGAGTGAGGCACGATTTGTCCATGTGCTTGGGCTGTCCTCATACCAGCAGGCCTGTAGTTCCCAAAATCATGAGCAGAGGAAGCCACCTCCTTACACTTTAACACAGAAATATGTCCCAGCTGTATTGAGGTTCCACTCAAAGAGAAGACTGCAGGAAAAGTCCAGGGTGGGAGAGGAGCACAGGATTTCGGTTTTGTCTTTCTAACTGTGGTAAAACACACACAACCTAAGACTGACCATCTTAACCTTTTTTAAGTGTACATTTCAGTGGCCTGAAGTGTATTCTCACTGCCGGCAGCCAGTCTCCAGAAGCTTTTCATCTGGCAGAACTGGGATTGTCCCCATTATACACTAAGTCCCCATCCCCTTCCCTGCAACCCCTGGGCAGCATCATTGTACTTTCTGTCCCTGTGAATTTGTCTACTCTAAGTTCCTCATATTAGTGGAATCACATAGTGTTTGTCTTTTTGTGACTTACTTATTTCATTCAGCGTAATGTCCTTGAGGTCTGCCCACGTTGTAGCATGGGTTGAATCATACTCTGTTCTGTGTTTTTACCACAGTTAGTTTATCCATTCCCCTGTGGATGGACTTGTGAATCGCTTCCTCCTCTTGGCTGCTGTGACTCATGCTACTGCAGATGTGGGCGTGCAGATGCTGCTTGGAAGCTTTGTTGTCTAAGCTACAACATTCGAGAACTGTAGAGATATCCATCCTTAAGCAGGGCCCACTGGGGAATTGGCTGGGTGCAGTCCTGAGCAGAACGAGTCCTGGAGGAACCCAGGTGGTATGAGAGCAGCCACCCAGCCCTGTTCCTATGGGCTGCCCCTGGCCTTGTCACAAGCCCTTGGAGCACTGGGGAGGCTGCCTTGTCTGTGCTTGGGGCAGCCCAGGACCTATCTCTGACATTCACCCAGTTTCAGGCAGTGTGGTGAATATCAGTGTTGTCAGACCCATGGAATGATCCTGCCAAAATTAGTATAAATACTTTCGGAGAAATAATTACAATTTTTGTTAGAAAGAATGACTACTGAAAAACTCATACCTTTTACATATACACAAAAAAGGTTAGATGCTTTTTCAAAGTCTTATTTCTGCCTGAGGAAACTCTTACTTATCTTATAGAACGCTCGGGGTTTGTAAAGTGTTTAGATTTTCAAATAAAATGGCCAGAATGCCTGCTCGCGTGGGACAAGTTCAAGTTATCTTCATGTTGATCACACAGTGTGTAAGTAGGGCGTGACCAGACCAAGAAAAGTCTTCATGTTTCTGTAAAAACTAAACCACCAAATATTCTAGATTCTACCTAACCTATTTTTTCTACATTGAGAAAAATCCATCTGCCTTCTTTTCTAAATTAAAAAAATAATAATATATGCATATTTGTGTGTTTCTGTAAATATGCAGATTTAACCGGTAGCTTGCAGATTTGAGTCTTCAAGCTTTTAGAGTCAATAGGACATTGTCTTATGGGGACGCAGCATGGTAGTTCATCTCTTGACCCAGTCCGTATCATTTTGTTTTCCATTTTTGGTCTTTTTAGTGTTCCTAACCGTAGTTAGAATTCTTGCAAAAAGGTAAATAAGTCAAACCCATTGGTTTTTTTCTCTGGCAGTAAGTCACTACAGAGGAGAACTCTCTATGGTAGAGGATGGACGTGGGGGGTCACAAGAAATATTCTTCCTCTTCTACCAAGAGATTGAATTCCATTACGATATTTTATAAATATTTTCTTCTGTAGCTCATAACCCGGTTACTGGCTTGTTGCGAAGGTCTTGCAAGGAAGAGAGGGATGGAAGGCCTGCCTCTTCTCAGGTGTGCCTGTGGCCCCAAATGGAAACCAATCAAGGTGGCGATTTATGTTCATTAAGTGCTTGTCAAAACTGAAAAATTTTCTAATCAACAGCAATCTAGCGGCGGCCCCCTCGATGGCTGGGAGTGCCACCTCGGCCGCATCGGCTCTCTGCCTGTTACAACTCTAGGCGAAAATCCGCTGATGATTACATTAGGCTAAGCTGCGGAGTAAATGAACCGTGTCTTATTTAGGTGCCACTAGCTCCAGCGTAGGCCTGCCCCGCGGGGCACTGGGTAGCGTTTTATGGCTTTAAAATTAGTGTAGCTTCCCATTTGCTGCAGGGTGCTGCATGTTATGCCTTTGAACTCAATAAGCAAAGGGAAGGGGGCCTTTTGTTTCCCCCCCCCCGTGTTTTTCTCCCTTGCATTTTAGCAGTTTTGTTTTGCATCTTTTCCAGACGGCATTTTGCAATAAAAATGTCTGACTACCATATACATGCCTCCCCCACAAAAAAAAAAAAGAGAGAGAGAGAAGAGAAAAGAAAGAAAGGAAAGTGGAGGGGGAGAAAAATAAAAAGTAGAACATAGCAGATGTCTGCGGAGGACAGTTTTTTTTTCTGAGCTCGGAAATGAAAAGTCGCTTGGCAGGTCACCCCTCATGGCTTATCATGTCAGGATTACTACCTCAAGTAGTAACAACACCTTGAGCTCAGGGAATGATCATGTCAGATCGGAGGGCAAAGATTTCAGTATGTTGACTGGACAGCAGTAAGGAGAGCTGTCGTTTGGGAAGGGCTCTGGCATTCTCTTAAACAGTTTGCAAATGATCTTCGTCCATCCTTAGAACTGTCCCATGAGGCGGGAACTGTTCATCTCCCTATCTTAAAGATGTGGAAATGGGGACCAGGAATGATTAAGTAGTGTGCCCCAAGTGCAAAACTCCCCAGACCCCAAGGCTGGATCCCGGGCTGGTTCCAGAGGCCGTTCTCTGGCCCGAAGGAAGCTGACTTTGTCCTCTGCAGACTTCTTTAGTTGAGGAAATTAGAATGTTAACGGACATGAAGCAGTAGCATCAGGGGAACAGAATTATTCCTAGAAAAGCAATGTGTCAGAAGAAAACACAGGTGTGGTGAGCGTTCAGTATGGGGAGAAATCCTTCAGTGTTCTGGTAGGCAACAGTGAATGTGGGAAATTTCTGTCCTGCACTGGGTTAAATGGCAGAAGAAAAGGTGTAGTGATCATTAGCGCCCCCCTGAGGACAGACTGTGTGTGCTCTCTGTCTTAAAAATCTGCTTTTTGAAGAGCTATGTGTTCTAGCAAATTCACCCCAAGAAGTCTGAAGTTTTAAAGAGCTTCAGATCTAATATCGCTATGCTGAACATTCCTATCTCACTAAAAACTTCCCAGATATAACTGCTGGTCCAGTTGTTTCAAGCCATAATTAATTATTAAAGTACTCACATAGCCAAGGAACAGTGCCAGCTCCTTGAAGTTCATTGCAGTGAAATTTCACTCATGCTTGCCTTCGGAAGAGGCCTACAGTGACTGGGAAGACAGGAAGCCATTTTCATACCCGACACATTCATTTTGTGTGGGCTGGGTTTGAGCACGCATGGGTTACAACTGGGTAATATTCAATTTGAACCTAAAATGAGGAAAATCTTTCTTGCAGTGTAAAGCTCAATATGCTAGGTCAATCAAGACAGATACAATCAGGAAGCAATAGGTGTATTCATAATTCAATTTGGAGTTTTCTGCTGTTTTGATTTATATTATAATAACCTATCCCCCAGGGCTGACGTTGGACTTCAGCCCACATGTGTCAGATGCTCGCTGGCAGAGGGGCCTCTAGAGGTTGGCCCTGGCTGTGTGTGGGAGCTGTCCATGGTGCATGAAGCGCGCTGCCCCTGACCCCCGCCCCCCCGTGACACTTCCCCAGCCTTCCCTTCTGCTGGGTCTTCCATGATCACGGGGCCCACTAAAGAATCTGCTGTCGTAACTGTTGCATTTGTCCCGGGCACCAGGTACCTTCTTCCTGGGGTGGCCACGCGTCACGTTGGCGTGTACTTACAAGCCAACGTTGGTCAAGGGGTCCTTTCAAAGGCAGATCCAAAAGCGAAACCCTGCAATTCTGTTGGCTGTCTGGGGAAACAAAAATCATCTCTCCTAGGGTTTTCCACTTTGAAGCTGCCTCCTACCTTGCTATTGTGACTGGCCCTTTGGAGAGAAGGAGAAATTGTCTTCTTTGAGTTATATGATCTGAAAGGACATGGCCAGAAGATTCCTCCTAGTTTTACGATATTTTCATAGTATTTTTAGGGTATCGGTTTCGTGCGCTCCTGTGACTGTATATGAGCCTATTGTTTATTATTCAGAAATGTTGGACTTGAACATTTGCTTGGGTCTCTTTGAATGGATGGTATTATGTGTGTCTTTATAGATTAGTTTCCTTTGAAAATAGTATTAAATGGAGTTGGGAATAGCAGTGCATTTAACAATGGCTTCTCTTACATACTTTTTTTTTTCTGAGCCCTGAAGTAAGGATTTTTTAAAAATAGAACTTATACAAACTATAGTTCCTCTTTGAACCTGGACATTCATGAAGTACAGTGAAAATTGGAAGAATGAGTCAATCCTTTCCTCCAGGAAAAGACAAACAAATCTGAAGAACATTTCTGGCATCTCTGCAGAAGCCCAGCTCTCATTCTCTTCCCCCAGTTGTGTGTGTGAAGCTGTTGCACACTCGTAGCTCTTGGCTGTTTTGTGAATATTGAACTGGGCCAGTGGTTCTTAACCTTTGGGCCTCAAGACTCCTTTACTTTATTAAAAATAACTGAGGAATCCTAAAGGCCTTTTGTTTCTGAGGGTTATATCTTTTTTTTTTCAAGTTTTTTTTTATTTAAGTCATTTCTACACCCAGAGTGAGGGCTCGAACTCACGATCATGAGACCAAGAGTCACACACACCTCCCACTGAACCAGCCAGGCACTGCATCTGTGGATTATACCTAATTGATACTAAGCATGTTAAAAATCAAAACTAAGAAAATTTTAAAATACTCATATAATTTATTTAAAAGAATAATAAACCACCCTTCTGTGATATATTATTTATTACATAAATAACATTTTTATGGAAAACACATTTTCCACAACAAAAGGAAATCTTGAGAACAGTAGGACAGTCTTACTGTTTCCATTGAACTGTCTTGCTGGTTGAATGACCTTCTGTGTGACACCATGCATGGGTCATTTCAAAAACATTGCTTAGGGACGCCTGGGTGGCTCATTCAGTTAAACATCCGACTCTTGATGCACCTTAGGTCTTGATCTCAGGTTTATGAGATCGAGAGTCCCATGCTCAGAAGGGAGTGTGCTTGAGATTCTCTCCTTTCCTTCTCCCTCACCCTCTCCCTCTGCATCTCCTGCTGTGTGTGTGTATGTGTGTGTGCATTCTCTCTCTCTCTCTCTCAAATAAGTAATTGAAAAAAAATTGTTTAACTGAGATATGCAGCTTTCCAAATGGAGACACTTTCCATCATATAATATCCAGAAACTGTTTGGATTTATATCACCATCTGTCTTGTTGGGAAAGAGTGTCAGTTTTGGAAAGTGTGAAGCTCACGGTGAGAGATGCAAGTTGCCAAGATTCTCATCCTCACCGGAAACTCGGGTTCTACACCAGCCACAGATACTGTCCACTCTTTTCCCTGCAGTGGTCATGCTGTTCATTTCAAGAAAATAGCTGCCAAAAGCCCAAGGTTGAATAGTCATATAACGTCTGACATATCATTCTTTCAAGTAAAAATAGGTCCCACCAAAAAAGCAGCTAGTTCAGCTCGAACCTCAGACAACTGCAGAAGTATGTTTCTGTGGGACACCCGTCCCCTTCCATGTGTGGCACCAACGCTCACACACGCTTGCCCTGTCATTACCCCAAAAAATTAAGAAGATATGTATGTACTTCAGGGTTGAAATGTTTAAGAATCAATAGTTGCCCTTTTTTTTTTTTTTTTAATTTGACACAGAGAGAGAAGCAACAGCAGTAGGGGGAGCGGCAGAGAGAGGGAGACTGATACTGGGCTTGATCCCAGGACCCCAGGATTATGACCTAAGCCAAAGGCAGATGCTTAACCCACTGAGCCACCCAGGTGCCTCAAGAACATTCTTAAGTGAAACTTTGTTTGTTTTTATTTAGAGAACATGGCAATGAATACTGACAAGAGGGACTAGTGCAGTTTGGTTCTGCTGCCTGGGTTTATGGTCTAGAACCAGCAATTTTAGTCACCAGAAAAACAAATTTCAGCTCTGGAAGAGGCGAACAGTGTCTTGGGATATTTTAAAGGTAGTCTGAACCTGTGAACCCCCGGATAGTGTATCAGGGACCACACTTTGAGGACTGCCAAGCTAGGTCATGCAAAGAGGAAAAATTCAATATATTGGCCACAGCAAGTATTAGTTTGTGCTAACAATTATCTCACCTAGACAAGCTGTATTACATGTTAATATATTAAATTTCTAGGCATTTATGTATAATTAGAAACCAGAACTTATTGGGAAAACATCATGGGCACAAAGTTTCTGTGATTTTTTTTCACATTTGTGAAGATGAAGGGTCTCCATACTGTATAAAAAATCTGTGTTAAAATCACAGTGGTGTTAATTGCATTATCTGTCCTTGAAGATAGTCTCAAAGCCGTGTGTTTGATTCAGATGCTCTCGTTCTGAGATGCCAGTCATACCATTTCTACATTTGGAGTTGGCTTTAAGATCTTGTTAACTGCTTTTGGTAACCCTATGAACACATCAAGCAAACCCATCTTTCAGCAGACAGCCAAAGGTAACGTCGGGATGGGAGGCAGTGAGAATCAATATAGTAAGAGTATTTTTAGGGACTATTGATGGATTGCTGTATTTTGAGCTTAAGTCCAACGCCAGATGCCCCAGAGCTGACTAAGATGAACTCACCATTTACTGAGTACCGTATAGTCCATCACGCACGGAGAGGGCTCTGAGATCGCCAGGCCAAGACCTCCACACCTTTCCCTCTGCGGTTTTGGGGAAAACGCCTGGGTTCCAGCAGCCTCATGCTGTGTTTGGGTGAGGGCTTACTCTCCCTGCCAGAGTACTGCATTAGCCAGTTGATGACCTCGAGGTCCTGGTAACGCATGACCATGAGACTGGAGGACAAGACTGTCAGCCGCAAATCAATTAATTCTCCAAGTCCGGAGAGATGCCGTCCACCACGGCACTAATGACTCCGCGGCCCTCTCTGAAGGCAGCCCCCCAGAAGGCTGGAGCCGCGTTAAACCGTGCTTCTGTCAGCAAGCTGGAAGCTGTGGGTCTCTGACACGGCTCTCAATTGCTAGCAGGTTTCTCTCATTGCACCTCATTTGCATCTGGGACATCAATTAGCATGTTTGTTGAGGCTAATTGAATGAAACTCAATCATAGCTCTTAATTGCTTGACTATGTGAAAAGAAATCACATTAATGCAGCTAATTAAGTGTACGGCAATAGATGCAACATAATTAGGAGCGAGAGGTAAAAAACAAGGGTTGGCAAAGGTGCAGGAGTGGGCTTGCGGGGGGCCGCAGTGCTCCGTTCCTGAGCTCACCGCACGTTCGGCAACGGGTCCCTTTGCTCCAGCGCCTGCTTGGAGAAAATAATCCGCACGATGAGCATGGACAACTTGAGAAGAAAAATGCAAATAGGTTTGCAATTACTACTTTTTCAAGCTGTTGAGGGGCAGGAGATAGCACCTCTGGGGGGCCTGGCTCTTGAGTGGGCCCCAGGGACTTGTTAAGTGCTGTTTAAAAGTACTTGGCTTTGAATTACCCTCATGCCTTGTTAAAGGGTTTTTTCCCCTTTTATCATCGATCAGCATTTTCTACAAGGAACAGGAGAAGGGTAGTATCTGTAACATTTGCATATCAAAATCAAGCTTGCTGTCTTTACTTCACCCAGTGAGGCCCCTACCTCAAACCTGTAGGGCCGCGTGTCCCACTTCTGAGGAGGCGACATTGGTTAGTGGTCCTAGCTTTAATTCCTCAAGTACCAAGCTGGGGCAAGATGAAAAGGCTGGGTTCTTTCAAAAACAGAAAACTCAGTGTCGTTTCTCTTGGGGGAAACTTGAAGCCACAGACACGCGCCTTTGCATTCCACCTGTTTCCGAAGCACCATAGTAAAGGGCTTTTGTCGATTAGGAAGTGCATTTTGTAAGGTTTGTAAAACTGTTAGTGGCTTGCACTATAAGAATTGCCAAGTTTATATCCTGGTTTGTTTTTCTTAGATCTAGCTCCTCTGAAGTTTTGGTGTCTAACTCAAGCGAGAAAACAGATTCCCTGGCCCATGCTGAGCCAAAGATAAATGTGTTCCCTTGCTGCATTGTAATCCAAAAAGCAGACACTTGGTACATTTCTATAATAATTTTAAATAAAATATCATGGTTATTGTATGTTAAAACATGCCTATTAAAAGAACCCATGCTGAGGCTTTAGTCACTATCTGATTAGCCTCATTTTAGAGCCCATAAGCAATAAATGCTCAATTACACTCCTGTTATTGTATTTTAATTTGTTAAGAATTGGCATTAAAGAAGAAAGTTATAGCAAGTTGATATTTTTGAAAGAGTAACTATGCAAGAATGAATTCATTATGTACAAGCCTTAACTTTGGTGTTGAAGCTTAGGTTGGCCTATTTTCAGTGGCTATTAATGGAAGTAAGTTAAAGATGTTTAAGAACAACATTTTTTTTTTTTGTGGATGACCTTGACCCTCAGTCCTAGACTAACCAAGGATCACTTCCCTTCTGCTTTTTGTTCACCATCCTCAACACCCTGAGCTCATTCATGAGGTTCCATGTATTTTTTCCAGTCTGTCTTATCCTTCTATCTAATTTAATGGTAACAGCCTTCTGTCTTTGGTCCACATCCTTTCAAAACATAGCTCTTTCATGGTTAATTATATTTTGGGGAGTTTCCCAAGCATCTTGACTTTCAGGTGGAGTCTTGGGTCTGTCAAGATGGCGGAGGCGAACGCCAACCAGCCTGTCCTGCAGGGGCAGGTTGCATCAGGGCCTCTGCTCCTGGCTCCCATGGCTGACAGCAGCTCTGTGGATCCCACTATATCTCTCTGGGTGGTGACTGCTGACAGAGGCCTAGCCTCCCCACTCCCATTGAAGAGCTGGTCTGTTTCTGACCCCCTTGGTGCAGCTCCGGATCCTTTCTCTGCTGGTCTTTGCTCCCATATTCCTCCTGGTTCCAGCCTTGTGTAGCCTTTTGAACATTCTTCGCACGTGGAGGTCCAGTAATTCCTAATTCACCAGTAAGCCCCTCACTCTGGCCTTCATTTTCCTCTCCCATTCCCCCACCCAGCAACCAGTTCTTCGGTGGTACTTTACACTGAAATGTTGTCAGGTGACCTCCACAGAGACCATCACTATCCACCTAGACTTCCCCCTGGTTCTGTTAGCTCCTGGTCATTCACCTCCAGCATGGAAAGAATGGCAAGATAACTTTTTCTGGATACATTGAATCACTTGGAGAAACACAATGCTTGAGTACCAGACTTACTCAGTATTCTTTCTTTCTCAACATCCAGCTATTACACATCCATCCATAAGCTCTGTGTTTTCTCAGCACCATACCACCAACCTCTCAGACATTGTCCTGGTCCTTAGTGAAATCCTTGACCTTTTACTTAGTTTTCTCCTGAGCTCCCACCAGAGAGCTTCATTCTTGTCTAGGCGCTTAGTGGTGTTGCTATCTGAGACTGAACAGTTGTTACAAAGCAATTTCCTACTGCATGGAATTTTACCTGAAACTTAGACAGAGTCTGGGGTCCTAGTGTGCCATGTAATAAGCAGCAATTTAAAAAACATGATTTCACATGGATACTTATTTTCTCCAGCTGGCCTGTCCTCCACCAAGTGGAAGCATTTCCTGTGTCTCCTTGTATTTCCAGGGTCTGGGTTAGTTCAGGACACAGAGGCTGTGATTTCAGTATAATGATGATGCTACCATACTAGACGGATCAAAACCTCATTATTTTTAAAGTGCCTGCCTCAGTGGAAGGGGTCATAGGATTATAACTTATGGTGTCTGATAGAACCTTGTGTCCTAGATTGTACGAGGTCTTCTTTTTAATCTCTCTTGGATGTTTAACATTTTGAACAGGATTACATGCAGAATGTTCATGGTAAAGAGATTGATCTTCTGAGAACCACTGTGAAAGTCCCAGGGAAGAGGCCACCCCGAGCCACGTCGGCCTGCGCGCCCATCTCCAGCCCTAAAACCAACGGCCTGTCCAAGGACATGAGCAGTTTACACATCTCACCAAATTCAGGTAAGCTCATGGCAGACCCGCACAAGAACCCAGTGGTAGGTGCTGCTGGTCGCAGGACAGTGTGGAGCCTTGGAGATGAAGTGAGGTTAGAACCATAAACATTGTACTTTAAGGTTTAGAAACCTCTTCTCTTCTGTGGATGGTCATCTTCCCTACACCTGTGGTTCCGGGACTGCCAGCCAGCACATGGCACCATCTTGAGTCACAGTCTCACAAACCAAACCACGAGGTTTTCCCAGAGATGTGTAGTTGGAAGTAGAGTTTTGCATATGATTGAGGATTTAAGGGTCTTCTAAAGTATGTAAATGAGCTGTGAAACTATCAAGGGCTGGTGTGTATTTGTAGTGACTAAGTGGATGAAAGTGGAAGAGCTATTTGGAACAAGATTGAAAGGAAACTATTGGACCTCAACTTTCAATTCTCTTGGCTTCATATTGTTAACTTTTATGTCATTCTTTTACACAACTTTAATTTTCTTTATTCTCTTTTGAAAGGAGATTTGGTCTTTAATTCAGGATCACAGGAAGTGTTTCTCAAATCTAGATGTGTTTAGAAATTCCTGGCCATTGTGTGCAGTTGCAGGCCATTCAGAATGTCGTGGTTCATTTTGTGAGTCTTTGCAAATGGTTGCCTTCCGGCTTTGACCTTCCAGTGATTACTTATCAGAGAAAAGACCTGAGTCCTCCTTCTAACACACTTTAACACACAGGTTTGTTTTCTCGAGCAAGAAGTCCCTTTTTTCTCTTTGACATGCATCCAGTCTTTTAAAAACGAATTAACTGTTCTTTGGGACTTTCTGGCATAGACTCTGCTGCATTTTTCTCCTTCTGAGGTGTCAGGTGCTTTGAAAGACAGATCATGCTGACCCCACAGTTCTGTGGTATACACAGTGTTGGTTGGTGAAAGCAAGGTACTAGAAAGGGGCCAGAACTGGGGTCCATTGGGGCTCTACTGTGTGATACCAAGTGGCGTTGGACCGCTAACTCGGTAAAGTTTTACCACCATATTAGGTCCATCTCGCCTGGCCTGTGTGCACCACAGAAATGTGATTGCAGGTAAGATAATACATAGGAAAGTTTTGGGAAACTTGTAAAGTACAATTCAAACATCAGCTGCTATTAAAAATCCAAAGAAGTAGGGCTTTCTGCTAGGGAGACATCAGTTCATTCCAAAATGGTGGTAAGGTCTCTTATGACTTGCTGACCTTCCTTCTGAGACATACCTGAAATTTCCCTTTTCTGGATGGTGTGCTAACTCTGGGATAAGAAGAGAGAAAATAAGTACCCATGGTGGAAGGAGGGATTCTGTATTAAATGAAAAGCTGATATCTTCACTGCTTTGTATTTATTAGCTTTTTCAAAAAATATTTAGTGAGCGCCTGTCCTACGCCAGGAACTGTGTATGCTATGGGTGTGGAGACCCCAGTCTCCAGAACTTACACCTGAGGCCATCACCTTAAAATGAGCTCATTTTCCACTTCTTCTAACCCACCATGCCAAACCCACCCATTTTAGTCACGTGAACAAACATTTATGGCATATCTGATGGATGCCAGGCATGGTGCTGGGCTCTGGGAACACAGAAGATTAAGACTCATTTCTGCTGTTGAGAATCTTGGGCTCTGGTGGGGAAGAAAGACCAGCAGACAGGTAAAGGCAGGGCTCTGAGGCAGGCCACGGTACAAGTACACAGAGGCCTGAAGGTCTAGGGGTGATGGGTCCAGTTTACCCGAGAAGGTGGACCAAGGCTCAGGGCTTGGAGGGTGCCTGTGCAGAGTGTAAAGAAAGGATGGATGGGAATCTGCCAGGCACAAGGATGAGGGAAGAGCCTCAGTGATTTGAAGGAGTTTTAAATACATAATGTTTGGAATTTAGAGTTTTTTTAATCTTGAGACTTGTGTTCTTTGGTGCTGAACTGCCCCTTGTTTTCCTCAGAAAAATGTAATGTGGGGCGCCTGGGTGGCTCAGTGGGTTAAGCTGCTGCCTTCGGCTCAGGTCATGATCTCAGGGTCCTGGGATCGAGTCCCGCATCGGGCTCTCTGCTCAGCAGGGAGCCTGCTTCCCTCTCTCTCTCTCTCTGCCTGCCTCTCTGCCTACTTGTGATCTCTGTCAAATAAAGAAATAAAATCTTTAAAAAAAAAAAAGAAAGAAAGAAAAAAAAAAGAAAAACATAATGTTTGGTAAACAAAATACAAAATGCCTTGTAACCTTATCATATGCGTGGAGTGGCTCATGTCCTGTGCCTTGGCTAAAGGAGCATTCCTTTAGCACCTCCTTTCTCTCGAATGCCCTGGCATTGTGTGGATAGGGGGGTTTGGGATTCTTTTGCACAGAATCCCTTTCCCTGCTCCCACTTTCAACTGATGACAGCACGTTCTTCCAACCCTTAGCCAAGTTAATTCCTCTTAAAGGGAACCTGGTTAATGTGTACTCTTCCTCGGATCACAAGTAGGGACATGTTAAGTGGGGCTGTGACATCATAGGAGCACAATACCACTTTGGGGAAAGACAGTGCCTCGTGGTCACAATGGTGCTCAGGGACGTAGCTTCCTTGTCTCTGCATGCAGGTGACTGCATCAGCTGGTGACCCTCTGTCCCCTTGTTCACATGTACTCTCTCACGTGAAGAACAATTTTAACTTGAAGTATGTTGATGTTATTTTAAGTGGCAGACTTTGACCTAAAAATAGGTACTATTTCAGCTATTTTAGGGCTGTTTGCCAAAGAACTTAACATGCTACTTAACTGTATTCTTCTTTCTCAACTCATTTGATTTCTGCTGTTTTGTTCTAGAGGTTCGAGTTAACATGGAGATGTTTGTTTCTTTTTATGCTTTTCCTTTTTATTTGTTTTCTTATCTCAATTACCGGAATAGAGCAATGTTTTGTGCCTTCCCTTCTTGTAACTTTATCACTTGTGTAGACGTGATAATATGCATGTACCCAAATCCTTGTGTATACCATTTGTTACTGTCTTAGGACAAATGTCCCTAAGTGAAGTGACTCAGTCAGTGGTTAGATACCAAGATAGTGGTATGCATTTCCAAAGTAATTTCTGGAAAGGTTTTGTTACACAAGTACCCTTCCATCTCTAAAGTAAGTATCCATTTCACCCACACATGCTTGCTAGCATTGCTGTTATCATTTTGGAATCTATACTAAAAATATCTCATGCTTTGTTTATTTGGATTTCTTCAGTTAACACTAAAGTTGACCATTGCATGCCTGTTGATACAGATATTTCTTACGTCACAATTGTTTAGATGTATCTTTTCCCATTTTTGTATTTGGTGTTTGTCTTCTTTACATGTTAAGGATATTAATGCTGTATAATATGTTCTATAGGTATTTCTTCAGTTTATTATTTGCTTTTTAAATTTTATGGTCTAATTTACATATAGAGGTTTTCCCTTTTTTAATGTATAATCAAGAATATATACATATAATCAAATTATAAGTCTTAGTTCTGCAATTTCTGCTTTAGATATTTAGAAACCCTTTAGTAATAATCCTGAAAACAGATCACAATTCATAAATATATATTTCTGAGTTTTGCAGTTTTCTTTTTGTTTCTTTCTTAAGAATATTTAGCCCTGAATCCACCTTTAATTTGTTTGCATCAATTATACACAATAGGAAATCTAATTAAACTCCTTTTTCAAATAGATAACTAATTGTCCTTTCTCTGTCAAACTGTTTACTTATAACTGTGTGTGTCACCTTTATTATACAACTAACTCATTTAATCAAAATCACTGTGCTTCTGGGCTTGGGAATCTTTCAGTTGACCTATTGTTACCATTGTGTTACCATGTCTGGATTTACCACAGTTTCTTAGGTTTATGATTCAATTTATATCTGGCAGTAATATTACTCTGATTTTACTGGTGTTCTTGACTATTGCCACTCATTTATTTTTTCCAATAAACTTAAGAGTAACTTGAAACCTTCTCCTTTCCCCGAAAAATAATCACATTGTGACTCATTGACAGTGCTTTTAATCTATCAGTTAATTGGGGAGGAACTGATATCTTTACTATATTGAGCTTCTTGTCATGGAACACAAGCCTTGCCCGATTTATTCAAATCTAATATATATCCCTCAGTAAAATGTTAACACTTTTCTTCATTTAGATGTATCATGTCTATCCGTTCTGTTAGTTTATAATTTTTGATGAAATGTGAAGCTAGTGTTTTGGGGGAGAGGGGTTGGAAGAGGAGGGGGCTGTCTGTTATCTCATCTACTTTGCAAGAAATAAGAAAGCTCGGGGTGCCTGGGTAGCTCAGTGGGTTAGAGCCTCCGTTTTCGGCTCAGGTTATGATCCCAGAGTTCTGGGATCAAGTCCCACATTGGGCTCTCTGCTTAAACAGGGAGCCTGCTTCTCCCCCACCTCTCTCTGCCTGCCTCTCTGCCTACTTGTGATCTCTGTCTGTCAAATAAATAAATAAAATATTTTTTTAAAAAATAGAAATAAGAAAGCTCATAGTCTTTATGTTTTTTATATCCAGTCATTATATTGAACTCTATGTTAGTGGGAATATTTATTCAAATGTTTCTCTTGATTTTCTAGTATATGATCTTAATGCATCTCACATTTCAGATATGATAATGCCTAATTGTATGTCTGTGTTGACTTTGGAATACCTTACTGCTTTTCTTCCTGTACTGCTCGTGTACCATCATTACTGGGTCGGCTGCATGTATGCCCAGCCCCGAATAGTGCTTTGGAGGTTTCATGGGCAGTATGAGATCTTCCCTTCAGAGGCCTTGCACTCTGGTGGGGGCGGAGGAATCAGAAGATAAACAGATAAGACCATTGAAGTTGGTGATCAATGCTCAAGGGATGAAGGGGGCAACTGGATAGAAAATCACTGGTTGTGGTGGTGGTCTTATGTTATTCCTAGTATTGGGAAATGCCTCACCAGTCTTGGAATGTTGATTGCATTTCAGACATCAAAATGCTGGAACTGTGATGATGTTCATATCATATTTTGACCAGGGCTTAGGGAAGGGGAGGAAAAACACATCCAAGTAGCTGCCTTGTGTACTGATAACTGAGCCTGGGTCTCCCTTTGGGGCCCACAAGTTACGCAGAGCAGAAGAACTGCAGTGAAGGTGGGGAGGCCCCACACTCTGTGGGGCAGCTGCGGAGGGCAGGCGTGGCGGGTAGAGGGACACATTCCAGAGGAGCCTGCTATAGGTGTCCCCCACCTCCAATCCGATGGGGACACTGATGCTTGAAAGAGAAGGGAGTGGCTTAGGGAGCTCAGACATCCACACACAGAGACAGAAAGAAATGACAAGGAAAGGCAGTCTTGCCGTGAGGGACGTCACTGATGCACACCAGCCTGCCCACGAGCCCTGTGCAGTTGATCTAAAATGAACCTCCCAGTCAGCTTGGGCCACACACCTTCCAAAGGCTGCAGGGCCAGCCCCTGCCTCTACCTGATGGACTGGCGGGCACACGTTCACAAATACGTTGCATTTGTGGAAACCAACACATTTGTGGAAACCAACACTAAAAATGAGAGAAACCAAGATAAACTGCAACTGATCCTATAAGAGAGTGAGAGGTGGGGAAGAAGGAAGACTTAAGAGGCTAATTATTATTGTCTTCGTAAAATGAAACAAAGTTTACATGAAAAACCTGGGGATAAAGAGTCCTTGAAAATTAAAGAAAAATTGATTACAAAAAGAAAAATGTTTTTTTTTAATTTTAAATTCAGTAGATAGGTTCAGTGCTGTAAAGATCATGGCCAAGGATACTGTTGGTGATTGTACCTGTGATAGCAGAAAGCACACTAGAGGTGATGAAGGACATGTTAGTGTCTTCCATCTGAAGAGCTGAGTGTCAAGTTCAGGGGAGAGGAGACTCTGCAAACACAGATTCCCAGAAAGCATCCCAGGCAGGAAGAGAGCATGCTTACCTATTGAGAGGGAACTATTCCGGCCTAGGGACTTCGGAGCAAACACCATATGCTAAAAGACAATGGAAGAATTCCTTTCTAAGGACAAATCATTTTGAACCTAGAAGTCTATGAAGGGCCAAACCACTATCAATCAAGTATGGAGGAAGAAAAAATTTTTTAGATATACATGGATACAGAAACAAATTACTTTTTGAAAAATTACTTAAGCATCTACTCCAGCAAGAAAGAGGAGGAAGAAGAAGAATCCAGGAGATAGTTATTCAGGCCTGGTTAAATTTCCCCTTCCTGATCACATCTCCCCCTTCTTCCAAGGTCACTCACTCAGGATGTCCATGACAGTATCTGCCTTTCCTGGTGCTTTTTGGCTTGGAACCCACGTCACCATTCTAGTCAGAAGCCACATTTTAGTGAATCCATCCAACTGTAATTTCAGGCATACTTCCAGAGAAGACAGTCAGATGTCCCACAGTATCTTCTGACAGGAGTTGTCAGCCAGGCTGGTTTTGTAGAATCGTATCCACCTACAGTGGAATACTGAGTTGTGTCAGGTCTGGATGTTATTCTGACAGTGAAGTAACAACAGGAAAACGTAGTGGTCCACAAAAGGGCCTTGAGAGGCAGAAACCCTACATTGAATATCACCTTCCCCATCTTAGGACCTTATGCAGATGAACACCGGTTTTTTCATTGCTGCCGTGGGTAGTGTACCTACTTCGCTCTTGGGAGTGCACCTTTGCAAAGTCCAGCAGTCCAGGGCCAGTCTCTAGATTCCATCAGGAATCCATCGTATTTGTTGTACTTGTCACTGGTGAAGAAAAGGAAGCAAGGGGACAGAAATTTTGCATGGATTTTTTCCATGCCGGGCACTATTGTTTCTGTCACCTGTGTGCAGCCCTCATGGGTCAGACACACTAAACCCATGCCCGACCCCCAACAGCATTCCCTCTGTTGTGGTGGGAGCGGAGCTCTGCGGGACCAGCCGGATCTCCATGGGCACCGGGCTCCTAGGCCATGTCCCCCCGACTCTTTATTCCCACACTGCCCCATTTTGGTCCGAGATGCCAGATACCTCCCTGTCCCAAAAGCGTGTCTTTGTTGGGTATTTGGCATGGTGACTGTGTTTTTATCCTCAGCAGAGCAATGTGTAGGCCTTTGTCGCAGGAAACCTTGCCCCCTCCTCTTCCCTCCCTCCCTGCGCTTCAGGCCCCCAGCGGTTTCAAAATATTAAAGCCTCCGGGAGGGTTGAGGCTGATTTTTCGGGGTTGGGGGCGGGGATCTCGATGTGTTTTGAGTATTGAACTGCCGTTGACATCTAAAGTCTCAACCATGCTGTTTTCCTCCACACTTCAGTAATCAGGACATCCAGCAAACCCATAAAAAACCAAACTAATAGCATGAATATTCAGTGACCTAGAATACTAATTATTGTCATGAATATTAATGTGATCGGACTTGCTTTTTCCTCTCCTCTTTCTCTCCCGTCCTCTTTCTCCCTCTCTCCCTCTCTCTTTTTTTCCACTTAGCCGGCTCTAAAGATGGGTCATAATGAGAGCATTTAAGAGGGAGCGCGCTCTCCGCCGTGACAGGGACTGGGGTAATAAGGAGAGCTTGATTAACGCGGTGCACTTGGGGGAGAGATGAGAGGCTTCACGTGGGCCTGTTCGGGGGAGGCAATGAGACACCGGCGGCTCTGTTGCTGCTCCCGGAGATTAATGAGGCCTAAGAGTGCATTAGGAACAGTGACAAAGGTTTGATCTAATGGGCTCAGCCATTTTTCCTTTGAGTGACAGACGCACAGAAGTAATTGGCTGTGCAGAATGGCAGCTCATTGGCGGTACTTAAGGATACATTATCCCCGTTGTGTGGCCCGCAGAGGCTGTTTATCAAAACTGCTCACACTGCAGACGCCGAGCCGCTAAGCTGCTGTTACAGTCGTAATAGCTATGAAAAAATAAATAAATAAATAACGCAACATCAGAATTAGATCCGTTGTCTCCTAGAAACAAAGTTTTTCTTTGTTTAGTTTCAAATGGTCTAGAAAACATTTTAATAACTCCAGAGTCTGCTCTGGGCACAGAGGGAACCGCATGGCTCATGTGTGTCTTCTGGGTCGTGGGCCTCCCACAAGGGAGGGGACCACCCCCCTATCCCGACTGCTTTTCGCTGTGTTTCTGCCTCAGTCACCCCTTCCTGTCGCACACTTTGGACTTTGTTTGCCACGTTAGTCTGATTCATAAATCGGGTCCTTTTCCTAAACACCCATCTAGCCACTTGGTAGAACGCTTGCAAATAAAAGCCTTACTGGTTGAGAATTATTTTGCTAAAAAATAATAAATAAATTTTAGCCAAAAAATTGATTTTTTGCTAAAAAAAAAATAATAATGATAATCTCCTTCCACAAACCAGGGTTTACTTGGAGTAGATTTGATGGCTTTTTAATAACTCATTATTTTTAGGGAAAGGAAGAAATATTTGGGGGCATTTCTTTCAGACCCAAAACATCAGGAAGTGTGCTAACTCTGTAACTAAAAGAGACACTAAAGTTACTACTCTTCAGAAGAGTTGCACCATCTTCAGCTTTTGTGAGAAACACATTCTTATTGCTAGCTGTTTCTGTGTTTAGATGTTTCTACCACTGAGGTTTAGGCAGATTTCTGTTCTGTTGTTTCCATCCTGAAACTGTAAGCTCTTTGAGATGGAGACCATTGCATCCTTTTCTTTGTTACCCTCTCCTAGTTTCGTGACCTCACAGTTATTTTATCATTAAGCATCTCTGCCCAGGAGAACTATAAGGGATGATCATTGAGGCTAAGCACTGTTTGCTTTCTTTCGATGCAGCACTCCATGGGCAGAACCGTTGGGGAGGAATTCAGGGATAAATCAGAAGCATGCTTTCCAGTTTAAGGAAACCTCCTTCAATTATTTGAACCCTAAGTGGGGTGGTCTCTTCTGAGAAGATGACAAAAGCACCTTGATCTTGATGATTTCCATTTAAAATACTCGGGATACTGAGCTATCTTTCACTCTGGGGACAGATATTCCCGTAAGTAAATAAAAGTTGCTTTAGAAACTTTGTTCCCCCTTTCAGAAAAGTGCACGTTTGGTGAAGAATAATGTTTTGGCTGTTCCCGTGATGCTTTCAGCACCAGCAAATGGTCTGCATGGGAAGAGCTGGAGGAAAGAGGGTCCCTGAGAAGGACCTCGTCCTTCAGGAGGGTGGCTGAGTGCTGTCTGGGGCCCGGGGAAAGAGCCATTCTGTGATCGAGCCAAGCCCATGACTGGCTTCCTTGCTGCATGCCTGCTCCCACTCAGGCAGGGGTGTTTTCAGAGTAGTCATGACGTTCACCATATCCAAACCAGGTGGGCCTGGTGTTTGGTAGTTACCGCTTATTAAGAGAACATTTGTCTTTCTGGAATATTCTGGGGAGTGGTAAAAGGCCCACCTCCACACCACAGCCATGATTTCTTTATAAGAGCTGACCTCGTAGGACCGGAATAGAGGGAAAGAAGTGAGCACTTCTGAGCATAAGCCTACATGACTGCCACAGTCTCCTTCCTGAAGAGGATAATGAATGTACTGACAGCCAGAGAAACCTGTTCTCAAAATGGATTTTGGGTAAAACACCTATTGTGTATATCACAATAAAGGAGAAAGAACATTTTCAAGACAGAACTGTCATCAAGTGCAAAAGAAGAAACTCAATGTTGGATGTAGTTGTTAGGAGTATAGTACCAAATTACAAAAATAGAGGAGAAGACACAGGCATCTTGGGCTTTATGTGTTACAAAACATGACTATGTGAACATGGTAATCATATTTTGTTACTTAGATTTTATTTATTTATGTGTCAGAGAAGGAGAGAGAGGGCAAGCCTGGGGAGCTGCAGAGGGAGAGGGAGAAGCAGACTCCTTGCTGAGCAGGGAGCCCGACACAGGACTCGATCCCAACACCTTGAGATCGTGACCTGAGCCGAAGGCAGATGCTTCACCGACTGAGCCCCCTAGGCATCCCTTAAAAGAAAATCCTTAGTTTTATTTTCCTTTTGTGCAATGTTGCTTATACTTTGTTATCACTGCATTGCTATAAACTCATTCATGTAGCCCATACAAGTAATGGGCAGTAGGCAGGCAAGCCCGATGTATGTACTATGTGAGTAAACACCTCAGAGTCTGTAGTAACAGGTGTTCCTGCCCCTGATAAAAGTGGGCAAGAAAGCGCGGGCATTGTTTTCACAGTGATGAGTGTGGCGCCGGAGAACTGGGAAGACATAGACTTTGTCTTTGGAGTAAATATATTTGGACTGATTTCTGGATATAATCCCTTAAAGTGAGCGCCTCCCTTCTCATGTGCTTAATATTTTCATCTTGAATTGTCCCGAACACCAGATTTATATCCATCTCCAGGATGCAGTGGTGGCCCGGCTGTGGCACGTGAGCAGGCCCAGGGCTTTTCCAGCTCCTCTTTCTTTCTGCACATCTGGTTGTACTATTCATCCACTGTTAGCACCATGTCCCAGGCCCATGGTTTCATTTCTTCTTTCCCTTTATAAATTGTGCCTCTGATGGCTTGGATGGACCTGGTTGCAATCCTTTGGAAATTCTGGAAGACCTGGAGTGGTAGGAGTGTTGTCACGCTGTCCCAGCACTAAGCACTGCCCAGGTCCATACAGCAGATGCTCAGGATGCCTTTGAGAGCATGCATGTTGGCTCATGCATTGTGAGGACGACTGTAATAGCCGAAGCAGGTGTGAGCAAGGGACACATGAGGAGACCCCAGCACAAGAAAGATGTAAGGATGACATTCATACCTTTTAGATTTTAAAGGCAAACAAAATTAGCATTATTGGCATTTTAAGCTTTTAGTAAAAAATAAACTAGAGAGAAAAGGAAAACTCACCATTGGTGAAATTAATAACAGCTTATATCCACAGAGGCTTTGTGGTTTACAAAGTGCTTTATACAATTTGATGTTTATATAAATCAGCCACATGGGGCATATTATTGTCATCATCATTAACGTTATATCCATTTTACAAATCATGAACTGAATTGTTTTCAAGATGTCCAGGTTCCATCATCTTTTGGCCAGTGGCCTCAGAAAATCAGCAATATATGCCACAAGTCAAAAAGACATTAATGCTATTGGACTGAGTAATGATTCTTCCAAGATTTTATCCTAAGGAAGAGTCTTAATAGAAGATGTCCTTTGCAGTTTTGTTTACTCCAATGAGAAATTGGAAATGAAGCTATCCAGAAGTAAGAAAATAGCAGTATGAATTGTCTGCCTTAAATCAGCAAGATGTCATATATCTAAAATTATGATGAAAATAATGGAACACATGAAAAGGATTAGAAGCCATAAGAAAGAAGTGTGATATAAAATTACATCATTCCTATGGCCATTACAAAGAAGAATCGATGCTCATGTTCAATAATGAGTTGATCTGTTACATGAGATTCTGGAAGTCTTCTAATTGACAGCATTCGTGCAAGGTAAGTTTTAAAGACATTGATACAACAAGAATGATTCGGTGTTTTTTTTCCTTGGACATCATAATCAGAACAAGGAGAAATCCAAGCAAAATGAACTATTTCTGCTTTTTAGGAAATAGGTGGGAACTGGTCCCAGGACTGTAGTCCTGAGTGTGGCCACACTGTTGTAGGTAGTAGCAAATACATCCACTGTGACCACCGGGTCTGGGCTCCATACATTCTCTCCTCTCTGGTCAGCACATATGGGCTTATATCCCAGTGAAGAGGTGCACCGCGATTCCCATCTCAGTAGTGGACGTGTTGAACGCACTCTAACAAAACAAGTGTCAGTTTATAACAATGCAGAATCCCGGACGCCTATGTCTTTAAGATACTGAATGTGTCCTTGGAAAAAATCCTCTTAGCCTCAAGTCCTGGATGCCAAAAAGGAGGGCAGATTTCCAATGCAAATAGTGCAGCGAACGGCCCTGCTCATAGGCACTTAAATCATCCGTATCTCACTTTTTATGGTAGTGTTGTGAATTATATTTCTTTTTGGGTTTATAATTGGAGGACGAACAGATGGCAAAGGCCTATTTTGAAGTGGTGTGGCCATTATAGTAGCCTCAGTCGCCCTGCTCCAATTCCAGCAAACTGGCCGTCTTGCTCGTGCTCAGTGGGGGCTGTGCTTCGGAGGTTTGCAAGGCGGCCTCATACCCCAGACTCCTCTCACATTGGAGGCCAGGTAGGAATGAGAATCCACCCCCAAAACCAATCTGTTTCTCAGTGTGAGGCCTCCGAGGATCAGGGAAAGCTCCTATCAATACTATGCTGTAATTACGATTTGTTTTTAAAAAGGTATAAAATCCCACAGTAGATACCAATGTCTGCATTGTACTGGGGCCTTTGTAGACCCCTCTCTGCGTCGTGCTCCCCTCATGCAAGGCACAGGTCTCTAACCTACTGGCAAGCACTGCTGCTCTTCTACAAGCTACTTTACCAGTAATTCAAATGCCAAATATTCCTTTTCCACTTTAAGCCTTTGAGAAGGCCAAGCTGTGTTTGTGAAGATGAACTAAAACGGAAAGTGCAGTGAGCAAAATTTTGTATTTTACAAGACATAATTGTTGATGAACCTTTATTTGAATGCTATGAAAAGCCTTATTTCAGAGTATATTTTTAAAAATCAGAGCAAGCTATTTTTTATGTAATAAGCCTATAGCTTAAAAGAGGCATTCTGTCTTTGATGGCATTTGGTGGATGAAAACAGTCATGTTCAATAGAAAACCAGCATCTTTTTCATGCTCGTTTGAGATCAGTTCAGGCAACATACTGATATTCATTCAGATATAAATGCCATAGTCACTTTGAAATGCAAATTGTTTTAAGAAAAATAGCATATGGTGGAGGTAAGTACCTTTTCAAATCAACTCTTACACTTTAGGGATAGAAGTAAAGCTAAAATTATTCTTTGGGAAGAATCTGGCGCTTTTGACACATGGAAGCTGGGCTAATCAGGGCGGCCCATAAGCACACACATATCCATATCAAGGAGATGGCGCTGAGACTCCATGGATTAGCATGGTAATGTAGCTGCCCCCTGCTAATCAAGGCCAGCAGCCAGCTGATCCGGAGATGGGGTGTTGGAGGAAGCACTCTGTCTGAGTTCAGAATGGGCCAGGTAGTCGACTGTGTATATCCCGATATTTGGGGAAAAGATACTGAGACAAACAACAAATAGGTCTTTTCATGACTCCCTTGCTGTGGAAGCAGCAGCTCCTACTGTGAAGGGCTGGGCTCCTCTTTGAGACTTCATATTGGTGCCCCTGTCTCCTCTCCCCCACCCCAACTCTGTCTCTCACACTTGCTGACCTGACCTCTGTATCCACAAACTCTTCAGATGACCCATTTTTAGCTTTTTTGGGAGGGTGAGATATATTATATCAATAGAACACACACAGAGAAAGTGCAAAATCCTGGTAGCTAAGTGTGTAGGTGGCCCGTCCTCAGGTTGGGAAGCAGCAGGTGGCCGCCAGCCCGTGCCTATACACACGCGTCTGAGGGTGGTTGCTATCCCATTGCTCTCTCCTAGGACTGGTTGCTTGTGGATGGTGAACTGTTGGGTGGGGTCACAGCCATTGGTGCTCGAGTTGGTCTTCTCCACACATCCTGTCTGTGAAGTTCGTCCTGTCGTGGCCATGTCAGCATCCGTCCTTCCTGCTTGTGGTGTTCCACCATATGGGCATACCACGGGGTGCCTGTGGTGGGGAGATGTCCTCCTTTGCTGGTTCGGGGCTGTTCCGAGGAACACCACTGCGAATATTCTTGTACAGGATTTCTGGCACAAGTGTTAGGCACTTGTGGGACTAACATTGGACTGAGTGTGTGACTTCCATCAGACTGAGGTGAAAAGGGAAACAGGAATCTGGGGAGAGAGGCTCTTATTGGACATCAGGTGAGTCAGAAGAGCATTTGGGTAGTCCCAGGATTGCGTGAGATCCCTCTTTCCACACTTTTCTGGAGGGGGGTGGTCTCCATTTCCAAAATCTAAAATAAATCTGCAACGTTTCATAAAGTCTCTCCCACACCCTTCCAGGGGCTGTTCTTCCTGCCCCTCAGACCTTCCTATGGCTCCTATATTCCTCGGCCTTGTGTTTTGGGCACACACGGGCTTGTCCAGTCAGATAGACTTGAGTGTCATATCTTGGTTCTCAGCCACACGAGTGAAATTCTGTAGCAAGATGGATGTGTGTTCGGATGAGGACCTGCTGGAGCCATTCAGTCTGACGGCCCAGAGAGGCCCCTCGGCCTAGACACAGCCGCTCAGAGCTGCTCCACATTTGAGGCTGACCCCGACTACGTTGAGAATAGTGTCCAGGTCCTCCCGTGTATCTCTATGGTCTTGGTCTTCCATGCTTGACTGCCAGGAATAGATCAGCTGTGGGCTTCTTTCACAGATGAGAACCCCAGATCCTCAGCCTTAATTAATAATATGTTAATGTGAAATGAATTACCATTCACTTGAAGATGTAGGCCTAGAGAACTTAGGAAATAAAGTGAGTTTAAGCTTAGCACCTCTCTTACTTGCTTTAGAAGCATTTTCAGAAGTGGTGAGAAGATCGCAGTGTGGTCACACGTAGGGCAGACTCTGCTGGGTGTGCATGTGTACAGTATAGAAGCAGAGGCTGGTGTTGCTTGACTGGTGCCAATTCGTGCCATTTTTTCAGAAATACAAATGAAATTATGCATTAGCCTTTTTTGGATGAGGGGTGTATATGTGTGTGTGTGTGTGTGTGTGTGTGTGTGTGTAAAAATAAGCATCAGAAATTGACATAAAATACCATAATTAGATCTGTAGAGTTATTTAAGATAATTCATGAAACATTTGGGGGTAGCTGGTTTCTTTGACTTATGGTTTCACTCAGAGCAAGTCGAAATGCCTCAGAGGGTAACCACTGGCCCAGGACTGCTCCCGCGGGGAGTGAGATGCTCCACAGGCCACAGTGAGCCACTGAGACTACTTCCATGGGGCCATGGAGCACTGGTTTGCGTCAAAGTTAAAACCTGTGTCTTCATGTGTTTACCTTTAAAGGCGAGGGCATGTCTGTGTTGATCCCCAAGCTATATATTTATGGCAAAAACGGGATTTTTAGCCCTTCATAATTTTTTTCTTACATACTAGTTAGTTGATCTTTTATTGTTTGGTGTTTAGAAAAATTTTAACTGACATTTAAAATTGAGTATATACGAGAGATTCGCTTTCTTGGGAGAAAATCAGAAACGTTTTACTTCTGAAACAAGTTTGTTCTTCAGCCAATTTTTGAAAGATTTTGTGACTCGCGGTTAGCAAAGATGAGGACTGGGCAGGCAGGTGTGTTCTCTGGCTGCTGCACTGGCCATTTGGAGAGCACAGGCACAAGCCCGCTGCTGCCAGATGCTCTTCATTTTTTCAAATAATGCCAGAAACCACAGATTTTTAAAAGATATCTCCCAGATTCTGCCTTTAAAAAGAAATCATTATGTACTCAGGAAAAATCATCTATGAGCTCAACCCAGACTCTAGGCCACAAGTCTTACCCATATTCATGTGGCCAGAACTCGGTCATGTAGTGTATCTTGAGTCCACAGTGGGGGGTTTGGTGTGATTGCAAGAAGGAGAGCCTCACGCACTGCAGGGCCCTGAGGTTGGGCTTCCTGAAGAGCTCTGCCCACCTGCTTTGGGTCTTGCGCTGAGTCGGCAGTCACACACCAGGAGCACACAGTCTTGCCAGAAGTTTCTTCACAGGCCCCAGTGGGGTTCCTTGAGGATCCCCTCAGGAGCCAAACCCCAGAGATGCTCCCCAGCAGCTTTATACATTGAACGTGCTATGCTTGAAAGTTCACTTGACAAACACCTGGAAGCTTGAGGACTAGGGGACCCGCTGCAGACACATGGCCAACTCTGTCACATAGGTTTCCTACAGTGTGTTCATTTCAAGAAACCTACTCCTCTCCTTCCACAGTGGCTATTTGGCCTGGACATGAAGAGTTTGTTGACCTAAGACGAGCTCTTTGTCGGATACCCCCATTAGGACACTGCACGTGTTCCTGTCCCAAGTTCAGACTGAGCAGGCTGCACTGTGTGCAAGTGGATATCCTAGGGCTTCTGCTATGTGTAGTCAGGGACAGGTACACTTGGGAAACTCTGCCTTTCAAGGGAAGTGTGTCAGGAGGTTTTTAGGCTGGTTGTCGTCTGGGAGCCACTCCCCGGAAGGGAAGCCACACTGTGGGCTTAAGTGTCGTCCTGGCATCATTGGCTCGAAGACAGACAGTGAAGGTGTTTGGGTACTTGTGAGCCTTGCCCTTGTGTGCCTCAGGCTGGTGTAAGAAGAGGTTTTGTGGACAGAGTGCACGCTTGATCATGACTCGTCACCGGTGTGATTGGCCCTCACAGAGAGGAAAGAATCATCTCCTCAACGTTTTTGCCAAACGGCAGGTGTGCCCACAGGCAGTTAGGCTTTGGGGCTGGGGGTTGCTGGTTCAGCGGTGAGGTCACAGCTTGTGTGGATCTTCTCGTGGTCCTCTCTGTCCTCTTTCCAGCTTTTTTCTTTGCCCTACCATAAAAGTATTAGCAGTGTCCTTGGGCCCCTATCTGCCGAGAATTCATGTGATAAAAGTAGAAATGGTTTTGAGGTCTTAGGGTAAGTGGGGTTTGTCTTGAATGTGGCTCTGAGTGTAGGTGTGTGAGATGAGGATCCTCCCAGGGAAGAGCAGGCCCAGGGTCTGAAGGTGTGGGCACCGGGGCTGGTGGAAGTGCCACAGACATCACTGGGGCAAGGGGAGGGGTGCCCCAGAAAGTCTCAGGGACAGCCAGCCCCAGGTGACCGCCCATCTCATCCCTCTCCCCACTGGTTGAGCCTAACAGGAAGCCAGTGGTTGTAGCCTAAATGGGTGCCCTCCTAGGAGAGCAGGGCAGGGGAAAGGGATGGTGGGAAGGTGGCCAGCAGACACCTATATGGACATAGGCTGCAGGGGGAGAACCACACTGCACTGCCCAATGGGAGTACCTCGTCCGCACCCCCAGATGGTGCCCTGCTGTGGGTCTGAGCCCCGAAGGAGCATGTGGTCTGTCCCTGATTGCCACCCCCAGTGAGCATGAGCTGCTCCTCTGTGTCTGAGCTGCCAGATGCCCGGCCTTTCTCCCCAGTCTGCCATGGGGATCAGCCCCCGAGTGGGTGCAGGAATCCTAGCCAGCAGCATCAGTCACAATGTGTGCTTACAGGATTGGAGGGCCTGAGTGGGCCCAAAAATCAGCACCTCCGTGGTAGGAGGGAAATAGCTAAACTGGCTCAGACCCTGCAGCCAGACGGAACCAGGAGCGGGCTCCTGACCTGCAGTCCTGCATGCTGTCTGAGGACACCTTTGACAGCAGGCGTCTGAGGTGGCAAAGAGCTCCAGTTGTCGGTATCGTGTTCGTAGTGATTTCTGGGTATCCGAGCTTCAGCAGGTGCCCCCAGGATGTCGTGTGTGCCCACGTTTCCGAAGGAGGGTCTGAAACAGCAGGAGCTAGGGCAGGGCCTGCGGGTCTGCGTTCCTAACGAGCTCCTGGCCGAGCACTGGTCTGAGAACCGCACTCAGGAGGGTCTGGGTCCGCCCATGCTCCAGGTCCTGAGGTGTTGCTTTCAGCTTTTTTCTGGAAGTGGGTAGAGCTGCCTGGGAATAGTTTTCCTCTGTGACATTCAAAGTATTCCCGGTTCAGATAACAGCATAAAATCGGTATCCCCTTTTAAAGTAGAAATATATTTTTTGAAGCATCTCATCTCTGTGGACCACTTGTTTGTTGCATGGCTCACGTAGGCGTTTCAGTAGATGATCTTGGGATCGCAGTCCAGTTGGTTGTTGGTAGCAGAGCCCCAGTTCCCACATCTTGATGGCTCACCGGGACCACCAGAGTTCTGTGGGAAATGTGCATTCTCTCCAGCCCCAGCCCCAGCCCCAGGCCTTCGGAATCAAAATACAAATATTCTGAAGCCTTTGTTTTTTAAAAGTTCCATGGGCAGTTCTGGTAATTGGCCATATTTGGGAACTACGAACCCAATCTATGCACTTAAAATCTTGTGCTATGAGAGCCTTCTATTAAAACAATTTGAACTTGATTGGATCTAAACTAACATAAGCAGGAAAGTCTAAAACAAAACAAACCTGATCTCTCTGAAGATCTGCATCGAATACATGAATTTACTCACAGACGGTAGGATGGCCGCACTTTAGAGAAAGGCTCTGAGTCATGATTTTGAGTTTATAGTTGATATGACCAGGAGATCACTCGTTCTGATGTTGGGCTCCTGATCGCTGTCATTCCACACACATTGGGACTGTTCCATAACCGCCCCATGTGCTGAGCAGTGGCGAAGGCTGTCTTTCCTCTACTGGGCCTCTTCGGGGTAAGAGTGAGCTAACCTGGGTTAAGAGTGCATGTCCTCCAATGTCTTGTCTAGGAGCTTCAATTCGTGTTGACCATAAAGTAGAGCTTCACTGTAAAAGTTGGCTGCCATTTGTGATCATTTTCCCTTCCATCAATACGTGGACACAGTGGGGGCTCCTGTAGGGTTCGTCTTGCTGGGACTGAGGCTTTGCCCAAAAGTGGGTTTTCCATCTTCACCTCTGCCCCCACCTAGAGATGGTGTCGCGTCGGCGTCTTTTTGTTTAGGATTGTGTTGCGTGGTTAGGTTCCTTGGCAGTGTGCCAGCAGGCTCCCTAGGATCTGTTCCACCCTTGTTTTCCTCTTGAATATTGTTCTGTAGGATGCATCCATCTTTCACATAGGCAGGATGCCAGCTGCTCTCGGTACCGAGGTCCACCATGCGCAACCACGTGGGCGTCTCTACTGACTCGTGCTGGCTTCTGGGGTCTGCAGTCCGAGGTGGTGTTCACCTGACTTGTTTATTCCTAGGGAATGTCACTAGTGCATCTGGGTCTCAGATGGCCAGCGGCATCAGCCTGGGCTCCTTCGGCAGCCGGCCGGACGGTATGCAGCAGCGCTCCTACTCTGTCTCCAGTGCCGACCAGTGGAGTGAGGCTACGGTCATTGCAAACTCAGCCATCAGCAGTGGTAAGAGAGGGCGCAGGCCCCCGGACCCGCGCCCCCCTCACGGTCCTCGGTGTGAGCCAGGGGCCGGATGTGGCTCCCTGGTCATCCGTGCTCACTCTGTGTGCAGGCCCTATGGGGCAGCTTCATGAGCTGGGTGTGTGTCACCTTTCATCTGCAGAGCATTTGGTCCTTGACAAAGGTTTCACTCACATCCTCCCATGTGGTCCTATCAGGGAGGAGCAGATTGCCTGCCAGGTTTGGAAAGCAAGGCTGCACACACACGGTCCCATGACAAGGAGGCGAGAAATAATTATAGCCAGTATCCCAGTCACACTTTCCCTGAGACCCCACACCCATACTTCGAGTAGCACTGCTGATGTTCCATTGTCGGATGTGGGGTGTGTTTGCTTTTTTCATCAAAGGAAAACACAGAATTCGTTCTCCCTATTAGTTTTCCAAAATTCCTGATGCACCTTCTAAATTTGGAGAGTTCCCTGTCACCTTTTTTTTTGATGAGTGTGGGCAGCCTTTTGGGAGACGGGTGTGGACGTCAGAAGCCGCCCTGATGTCTGGGCGGAATCGTAACTGATGTGCTATCGAGGCCGCCTGGCTTTGCAGCAGCGCACTTTGCCTGTGGCGTTCTATCTACGGCCCGCTCACCGGTATTTAACGGAATTCCCACTGTTGTATGTCGTCTATCAGACAGGGGTGTAAAGTAATTTTAGCATAATTTGTTCTAATTAAAAGATTCAGCATCAGGTCTTCCCTGTAGACCCACCAGCTGCTGTAGCAGGACGTTTGCTGTGGGTAAACATCGTCCTTACTTCTAGTTGCTTCCAGCTCTGTGGCCCGCCCTGCCGAGTGAGGGCTTGCAGTAAGGACAGCTCCAGACTGGTTGCTGAGGAGAAGTGGAGTCCATCAAGGCCACACCCAGGGGTGCCATGACAGTGTGGGTCGGGAAGGGCGGGTGGCATGGCATGTGTGAACAGAGCATGGCCCCTGTGCCCGGCACGCACCTGCCTCTGGGCCCCCTTCCCCACCCAGAGGAGGATGCTTTGGCAATCGGTGTCCCCTTCTGCCTCTTTAGGGCTTTACGCCCATTGTCTCAGGTCCTGCGATGCCCAAGGACCCCAGGAAAGCGGGTTCTGACTCACTGAGACAAAGCACCTGGAGTTTGGTCCCTTGGAAAGTGACATTTGAGTGTTCACCTCTGTTGCCTGCCCTTGGAAGGGCCTGTGCTGGGTCAGCACCTGAACCGCCCACATGGTGGCCACAAGCCTGTCTGGTCCGAAGCATGGGTGTGCTTCCCTCCTTGTGTGGTTTGGGTGTGAACACAGCACCTGGTCCGGGGTGGCTTCTGTCGCCGAGTGTCTGCTGCTGTCATTACAGTGAGCAAGCAGTTCACATAATTACTGCATCATCAAGGTGCTCTTTCAGTATCGCTGGCCAGCCACGGTTGGCCTGTGGCCGCCTTTCTGCACAGATGTTTCCGGAGCCTGCTGTGCACACTGCCTTGGTTCCTCCTGGTCAAATGGGGACCTCTTAGAACTTTCCTCCTCCCAGTTCACTATGGATCCACTACCAGGGCCTGAGGAGGGCAACAGCATTGGAGTTCTCCTTATGTTCTATGGGAGTTATATTTGGGAAGAGGGGGGGACAAAAGAGCAGGTTCTTAAGAAAGACCTCACCCCCAGTCTTTGCCTCCCCTCTACTCAGAATGTTTTATAGGGGCGCCTGGCTGGCTCAGTGGGTTAAGCGTCTGACTTTTGATCTCATCTTAGGTCTTGATCTCAGGCTCATGAGTGCCAGCCCTGCATTGGGCTCCATGCTGGGGGTGGAGCCTACTTTAAAAAAAAAGAATGTTTTCTAGAAAAGGCATGGAAAGTGGCATATTGTCTAAATCTGTTCTGTGTAAGCCTTCCTGCTGCACACTTAGGTCTTTGATAAAGACTCACTAGGTCACTGTGCCCCCACCCCACATCATAGCTCTTTGCGCCCAGCTAGGCGTGTGTGCCACAGGCACTCCCCAGCACCAAAGCTTGGGACTCTGTTATTTCCAGACCATCAGTTTGGTTGGAAGTGGCATTGCATGGAAAGAGATGGCATTGGTCTCTACACACACATTTATAAAGTTCATGTAAGAGACGGTGCTTGCCTACATACAAATGGTGTTTTTATATTTACAAAGTGATTTCTCATCTGTTGACACCCTCGAGTGTCCATTCTTCATGTAGCACGCTTGGTAAAACTCTTTAGACTCCCTGACGCCACAGGGCCTGAGCCCCAAACATGACACAGAAGGAGCTCCAGTCCCGCCCTTTGTGAGCCCTGTGCCATGGGACACAGAGAACCTGTAGGAAAGCCTGGGCTGAGGTTGTGCAGGTAGTTGAGGGATGGACAGTCCATCAAGGAAAACTGAAAGAGAATCCAACTTGAACAATGCTTACAGACCCAGATGGGGGGTTTTTTGGTGCCAAACCACAAGAGGAAGTTATTATAAGCATTGAGGCAGTTTGGACAAGGGCTCAGGGAGAAGGAAAAAGGGAAATGCAACCACCAGGGAGTGGACGTGACATGAAGGGGCTGTTGGGAGTGTGCAAGGGGAGATGGGTGCAGACTGGACAAGAAGAGGTCAGAATGGCAACATTAATTAGCATCTTAATTTTAAGGCTTAGAGCTGGCATCACTTATATAGCAAAGATCTGGAAAGGCAGCAGAGCACTGCACAGAAGGAGGATTCTTGCAGTTTTCCTCGATCCTTCCTGCTTCTTCTATTTTCTGAGGGTTGATGGCATGTCACAACCAACATATAGTTGAAAAGGGAAACAACAGTGGTAATAATAATGAGAGATTATATTTATGGAGGTCTTCATGTGGCTGATCTCATTTGATCTTCAGGGAATAGACAATGATGTTAGCTCTACTTGGTGGGTAGGGAGATGTGGGACCGTATTGCTTGTTCAAATTCACCCTCTGAGAGGGGCCGGGATGCAAACCTGAGAACACGTCGGTGCTTTTTGAGATGTGCTTCCCAGACAAACAGTAGCAGTCACCGCCCCTGGAAATTGGTTACAGGTGCACATTCCTAGTCTCTTCCCAGACCCACTGACTCCGAGGCTCAGGGCTGGGCCCCAGCAACCTGTGTGTTAACAAACCCTCCATGGAACCGTGTTGCATGCTGACGTTTGAGAACCATGGCTCTGGGATCAGGCAGTGCCTGGGAGTTTGAGAGTCAGAGCCTGGATGGCTCCGCCAAGACCCGCCCAGTGGCAGCCTCATGTTCCTGGGATCCCTGGGTACTCTGGTCCACCTGGGCATTAAGAAGCCCTGTACCCACCTGCGGTGAGAGTAACATCCTGGCTTCTTGCTGCTTAGCACCATCCCTGCCTTCCGTGATCCATCAGGTCCCCAGACCCTGAGCAATTTTTAATGAACATCAGGGCATCAGGTCTGACAGGCGACTTCCAAGGAAACATGTTTATGAATGGATTTCCAGACTTCAACTTGGGCATCAACATTCCCTGCCGTGTTGGAAAATAATCACCAAAGAAACAAATATAATTAATAGCTTTCTGTCATACTTTTTTCTTTTCAAGTTACAGTTGATACAAATCCCACTATCTTTTTTTTAATCATTTTATTCCCCCCTGCCTGGCCCAGGTATCTGGTTTGGATGTCAGAATCATAAAAGCTTACACAGCGCTAGCAGCAGGGACAGGGAAAGCTAAGCTGCTTTTGAATCCAAATGCCCCTGAATTGGTGAATTTGCCTTCCCATTGTCATACACTTTATTATAAAACGTAATAATAACAACATCAGGACTCAATTTTTCTCTGCCCCCTCGTCCACAACTAAATTAAGACTTTGGCTCCGGAGAACTTTTGAAAGGCAACCCCTCTCTATGCACAGGTACCCTGAGGGGTTTCTCTCTTTTAAGCAGCTGTGAGCAACTCCTAATTAGATAGATTACTTTGTAGTGTGCAAAACTACCAAACAGGAGGTTCTGGTTAAATTAAGGGGGGAGGAGAAGAAGAATCCATTCTGTGAAATGGAATGCCCCACTGCTTTATGACTATTACTGTTGTAAGGTTTTACATTAAGTACCTGAGGTTTAAAATTAAATGTCTAATATAATTTGGCGTTGCTAACATGAGACCCGCATCTGCCCTTAGAGGAAATCCAGACAGCTCAGTTCGGGGTTTCAAATTGCTGTCTGCTGGCTCTCGAGCAGCACGGAGGATTGGGTCCCTCTTAGGCGAAGTGCCACATGCTGCTCGGCATAATTTTTTAAATGCAGAAACATATTCATCTTCAGCTTCAGCATTGGAAGAGGCTGTTCCCGTAGTACATGAAAAATTAATTTTTTTACATTTTTCCTCACTCTCCTAAGTGTTTGACAGAAGTAATTTTTGCAGCAAGAGGGAATAAAAACTGGTGGCTGTAAATTCCTGTCCTGCAACCTCTTGTGTAGATTCTTTATGGACCCAGAATTGATCTACATGTCAGACCCTGTTGTGGTTTAAACTGTTTATCACCGTAATGGCAGCAGTGAGCCTGTGAACACCAACTTATAATCCTGGGTGAAAGAAATTGTTGTTTGCAGTCAATGAAGGGGCAGCTTAGCTTTATTGATAGATTCAGGACAATTATCTCTGCAACAACTATTGGCTGAGAGTTTTCGTGAGTCTTATCGGGAGCCTGTGATTTTTTTTTTTTTATTAATCATTTTCTTTATAGGTCGTTTTCTCTAGAAGCCTTATCCTAGAGTTTGCATTACTGAGGGTGTAGCAGGGGACACCAGGGGGTCGTTTGTACACACTTTCTTGTCATATCTTGCTCTGAGGCTAAATGCATTTTGAGATGCATCACACCTATGCCAGTGGACCCCCCACGTGTGTGTCTGAGTGTGTTCAGGCCAGGCAGGCCTGCCACCGTGTCTCCCACCAGTGCCAGCTTTGGGCCTCAACTGTTGGTGTCACCACAACAGCCCTGCCCCCCACCCTCGGCTGTCAGGTGGTTCTGCTGGCTCTACCCCATCCCCCCCACCCCGATTGCTCCATTCCAACAGTTCATCTTTGCTGCCCTGGCTGGCCATCACTGTGAATACTGCATTGCTTTCAGTGATTCTAAAGCATTTCTCTTCGACCCTTCTTCAGCCTGCCTCTACACCCAGCCAGCAGACAGCCTTGTCATTGTGCACACACCGTGCTCAGCTTTCGTCGTGAAAGTCCGTGTGTGTATGCATGTGCGCTTGTGCATCCCCTTCCAACAGTTTAATCCTGCGTCCTCCTGTTGGAATCTACCAGAATCTGCTATTGGACCACTGATCTTGAATCTGAAGCCTTTAAGCTTTTTAAACCTTTAAATAGTTTGAACTGGTTTTTTTCTGTGGCTATTTTAATGATAGAGGCTAGACACACAAGTTTCAGTCCCTCTGGTTGTGTGCCCCACACTTCCCTCTGTCTTTCCCTTCCCAGGGGGCTGGTCCAGGGCTGGTCCAGGGATGGTCAGAGAGGGTGCTGGGACTGGGTGCCGGGATGTTTACAGTCTGAGCACTTTTTTCCTCTCCCTGGATAGTATGCTGACAATTTGGGCGTGTTGCCAGCAGGTGGTGGTAGTGTGACACAGCCACTCCGACCATGAGGCTTCATTTGTAGGAGGGTTTTTGCGAGGGAGGAAAGGAGAAGGTTAAGGTGGGAACTGCCTTTGTAGTCAGCGGCCGCTCTGTGTCCAGAGCTTGACATCTAATGTTCATTTTCTGAGAATCACTGTTGCTATTTGATAACTGAGGTTCAAAAAGGCTGAGAAACCCAAGACTCTTAATAATTAGCCAAAATTCAAACCCAGGTCTTTCTGATGCAGAAGCTTACAGTTTGCCCCTTTGCCTTTTTTTAAAAGGGAACGTGAATGCTTAATATTAAAACATTGTATCATGAAAGTTGTTTATCTTTATAAAGCTTGCTTTTAAAGAAAATAACGTTTTCCCTTCTCTGGTTTCTCCTGAACTTTTCCCTTTATCATCAGTTCCTCCCCGATCCTGGCTGGCATTCAAAAACCATTCCCTGGGGTTTGTCATCAACCTTCAGCTCAGTGCAGTGTTAAAGGGCCCGTGGGCTCTCATCTCTCAAAGCTGGACACCCCGTCTCAGCGGCTGAGGTCTGCTCCCCTCATTGGGCTGGTCGGCCTAATTAAAGGGATGACCCCAGTTCCCTCTGTGCTCAGAGCCTGCTTTCCTTTCTCTGCATGTGGCCAAGGAGAAAGCAGAAGCTTCCTGGGGTAACTGGCCACAGGGGGGAAAAGGTGTATTTTTTTTCTTCTCTCAATCAAAACGCTGTTACTTTGTACTTTATCTTCTTAGTTCCTTCCTGCCAGCTATTTCTAGCAGCAGGTGCTGACCAGAGAAAACATTGCCCCCAATATTAGAACAGGGAGCCGTGGATTTCATGCTTGAAGGCCAGCAGCTCTCATTTTGCCTAGCAGAAGTCTAGAAATCATTTTAAACGGATGGCAGAGAGAGATACTCTTGTCAGTTGCTGTTAATACCTGCCGCGAGTTTCTTAGCCCTCTCTGGCCCTTGGTATCTTCTTCTGGACCACTGGTTCTCAACAAGGAGTAATTTTTCCCCTCTCCTGGAGGTATTTGGCCATGTCTGGAGACATTTGGGGTTGTCGCAGCTAAGGATCAGAGGGGTGTGCTTCTGATTTCTAGTAGCAGAGAAGCTGCTAAATTCAGCGCCACAGGATAGCCCACCCGACGCAAGAAGTGATCCCACCTAAAAATGTCATTAATACCAAGGTTGACAAACCCTAATCTAGACAAGACAACTTCAGGTCTCTGGTCCTTTTTTCCAGCCATCGGTCCCTCGTGAATTAAATAATCCTTCCTGAAGAGATGGAAGCTTGGATGCCTCCTTTCTGGAGGGAATTCCTGCAGCCAGCCCCAGGAAGTGTCTCGTCCCTTTGACTTTGAGGGACTTTGACTTTGAGACTTTGAGCTTACCCCCAGGCAGAAGCCGGAGGTTGTCGCTTCTACTCAGTCTTTTGCCCTCATCAGCTCAAATGTTCCCTGGCATCCAGCAAACACTTGCTGCTTGCTGGGCATAAGGGCCCCCCAAGATGAGGACCTAGAATGATCCCCACCCAGCAGACCAGGGCTGGACTGAGTCTCAGGTGCCCAGAGCGCAGTGCAGGGGAGGGAAGGCCCCAGCAAGCATGGGAAGGCCTTGGCTGTTGGCAGTCCTGTGTGCCGCCTGTGTGAGGATGTGTGGACAACATCGCAGGCATCACATTGGTCCCCTTCCAATCTAGAGACCACAGAGTGAAACAGAGGGCTGATGGCCCAAATTCTGTTCAGTGAGCCAACTGTACAGGGCTGCAGTGGGGCGGCTAGTCCTAAACGGTGCTCACTGACATAGCTTTGTCCTGAGAGAATGGGAGGCCTCGGACCACCTTCTGTGCTCACCTCCCCTCAGGTTCTGTCGTGGGGACCCCTCTCCAGAAACCTACATCAGATAGGGACTGAGAACTGGGAGAATGGGAACCTCATAAACCTGGCTGCACATCTTAGGCTTCAGGATGCTTTTTAGAAATCCCAGTTCCCAGGGTTGAGGGCTGGCACCACAGTTCCTCTGGCCAGGGCTGAACCTGAGCACCAGAATGTTCCCCAGGTGTTTCGAACGTGCATCCAAGGTTGAGATCCACTCTTCAAGGGGTTGTGAAGTGTGCATGAACCATGGCTCTGATAAGAAACATGAGCCTTATTCTGTAGATGAGCCTGTTGATCTCAGGGCACTGACTCCACGGTGCAGGAAGGATTGTTGTGACGGTTTTGACACAAATAGCAACAGATAACCAGACATAGCATGCTGCGAAATGATTGGCTCCAACTTTTTCTTCTTGAATCTTCTTCTTTCTTATTCACCTGATGACTCTCTTTTACTTTTACCAAGGAAATAGGGGGAGGTGCTCACTCACTCCCTATGCTCAGACCCACCCCTGCTGCACCTGCCCATCCCCGCTTTACCTACGGTGCCCACGGCCGCTCCGCTTCCTGCTTGCACAAGGGATAAGCTGTCCCTGCCCTTGGCCAGCGTCCTCCCTTCCACCTCTGTACCCATCAGCTCTCCACGTCCAAATGACTCTGTTCCTAGGTTTATCCTGTCTCCTTCCTGTGCCCCCAGCTTTCCCCAGTCATCAGATCCTGCCTAGGAGCCTGCACACCTGCCCTGACAGCTCTCCTCCTGGTGCTGGCCAGGAGGAGGCCTCAGCAGTTCCCAGGCCTTGGTCCGCTCTCCTTCTGAGCACACCTGCCTGAGGCAGCTTTCCATACTCCCTGTCCCCAGTTACTCCCCGGCCACTTTCTCTCTGACCTGTCCCATTCGTCCTCTCTCCCAGCCCTTCTGAAACACTGTTCTCACCTGTGGCCAGACCTTCCCCCTGCCAACTCCTTGGTTTCCTTCATAATCTCCTTGCTGGAAGCTCTTTTCTTGGCTTCCCCCATGACACATTCTCTGTGTTTTCCTGCTATTTTCTTGGCTATGTCTCAGAATCATCGCCTTCTCTTTCAGACCTCAGATCCTTGATGTTGCTCCAAACATAGTCTTCTCTCCGCACCTTACACACCACCCCCCTTCCTCCGAGTGGTCCTAGCCATCTATCTAGACACAGAGGACACCCGAGTTCTTACACCCCACTGGACCACGCTCTGTTCCGTTGAGCACGTGTAATCAGCCACCTACCTGAAGGACTGTTGACCCACTCACACTTAGCATTTCCAAAGGGGACTCCAGACTTCAGTCTGCCATCCACCATCTCCTCCCAGGAGATCAAGCCACACACAGTTTCTCATATCCTTAACGCACTGAATCAACTCATACGGCTGGTTCTTTGCACTCTCCTCCTGAGTGCACACCTGGTTGCCCGCCAATCTGCCTCTCTTGCCCATGGTTCCCACCACAGCTCTGTCTTGTCAGCCCTGTTTCTTCCCCTACCGTGTGTTGTTGCTTCCGAGAGGTTGGCCAGACTCATCTTCTAAAAAAAAACAAACATGAATCAGCTTGCCACGCCCCCCGCATGACACTGTGGTGGCTTCCTCGCTGCGCACGGGCTGTGTTCCTGATGTTTTATTTCTGGCTGACAAGGCCCCAGCTGGTCTGGCCCCTGATGTTTCTTTATCCCATGCTCCACCTGCCCCTCCCGTCTCCCTGTCCTTGGCTCCTGCCCGCTGCTTTGCTCAGAGCTGGTTGAGCTTCTGTGTGTCCGTGTCACCCCCAGTGGCTCCTCTGTTTCCCCTCCAAGCCTGCCCATATTGCCTTCTCCTCTTGGTGGGACCTAGCTTACACCGTGTGCCTGCCTGTTTGTTTCCCTGCCCCAGCCACTTTCTAGCCAGTAACTGTGTGGGATTGTGTGAAGTCATCCCTTCTTGTTTTCTTATTTGTCTTATCTTGCAAGAAAGTAACTACACAAGGAGAGAGTCTTCAGAGTCTTACTGTCTCCATCCTTGAGTGCCAGAGGCCACGCCCTGCACACTGTCCCAGTGTCTTCTCCCCAGACTGCTGGTCTCGCTCATGATCCTTGAATGAGCACACGTGGACAGGCACCAGAACACACCAGGAAAGTACATGCCCCATGTGACGCGGCGGCATGGTGGGCTGGCTAAGGCCTCTGCCCATCCCATGATAAAATTCATTGAGTTTTTAAGATTTCTCTTAAACAAAATGCTTGGCATGGTGCTCCAAAAACTATTTACTAGCAGAGCTGGTGTCCCTCAGCTAGGACAGAGTATGTTGCCAGGACTTACCATGTGCCAGCAGGGGACGTTCACAGCAGGCTGTCGGAAGCACATTGTGCATGTTTTCAGAGTTAGTTACCGGTTAGAGTTCACAACTGAATTTCCTGCCTTTAATTATCTCAACCCTTTCTGGAATCACAAGCAGAGTCAGTGCTAAATTAAGGAGGAATAATCTAGATTAGGTGCACTTCACAGCAATTATTAAATTTTCTATTTAATTTCATGTATTTCACAAATACTTATTGACCACTTACCATGCTCCGGCTGCTTCCCATGCTCCCTGGTAGGAGCTCAGGGATCCACACAAAATTCCTGGTCTGTGGAGGGAAAGGGAAAAGAGACGGGGTATCATTGAGTGAACACATTGAAATAGGCTTCGTCAAGTGGTGAGAAGTAGATTGAGGGTAGAGGGTGGCTAAGACATGCGTGTTTGATTCCGAAATCAGGTCTGGAGTAAATGTATAAATTACTAAGTATTTTTCCAACAGAAACTGTGAAAGCAAATTATGCATTTGTTCATTCATTCTTTGAGCAAATACACACCAGCATTTTACCATGTAGGTCAGTGCCCTATTTGTATTTGAAGGTGGCCCCAAGGAAGGCAGATTGATTCATTGGACCTTAAATGCTGGTAAGAACCAGTAGTCTGGAGGACGTATGTGCACCCAGTGCAGAAGGAAGAGTGTGTGCAAAGGCTAAGGCGGTACAAGACATCATGGAGCACTATTGAATGACAAAGGGGAAGAGCGGGGTATGAGGCATGGAGGTTGGAAGGAAAGTTCAAGTTCTGTCATGAAGGATAAGAGCAAGAATCCTAGAAGGTTCAGCATTGACCCTGAACAGCTGGGTGCCCCTGTGATTTTCAGGAGGAGAGTGATGTGACTTTACAAGCTGCCTGTCTAGCCAGCAGGGGTCCTCATCTCACATATGGAGAGGTTGGGCAGAGGTGTGTTAGGAGAGGGGACACCCAAGTCCAGGCAGGTCACGATTCTCCAGGAAGTCTAGAAGTCTCTGCTGGAATTTACACTGAGACTTGCACTTCTCATCCCCTGGGTATTTTTAGTAACATCATTTCACATTGGCCTTAACCCTGTAACAATGTGTTGTTAAACTTTTAAAGCTTCCTAAAATATAGAAGTCTAAAATTCTGTGAAATTATTTAGTGTTTTAATATTTTTGTTTATTGGTCCCTGCAGTTTTAATTGCCAACTTTCAATTTTAGAGTTTTTGTTTTGTTTTGTTTTTAAAGATAGAATCATTTACTACCCCAGTATCCAATCATCTATAGATAGAGCAGTATAAAAAGATCAGTCAAATATATATGCTGTTACTCCAAATAGAAAGAAAACTTTGAGTGATCTTTTGTTTGCCACATTAAAACATCTGATTTTCTACTGTATGTTTTTAAGTAGTCTAGGACTGCTTTTCATGTTTTTTTTTTTATCACCATTGAGCCAGGAAAATACTCATTTTGTATTTCTGTGTTTTGCTCAGGTTCTCATCCTGTGAATCAGGTAGTTTAAGAAATGTCAGTAATACTGTCTTCCTGATGACTTTGTTCATTATTAGAATAAAACTTGATCAGATCTTTTTCAGTGTCTTCCATGTTCTTTACTATAGAATGTATAAGGACATGCAAAAATGGAAAGACCTAAAGGGCTCAAAACATTTTAGGTACCAAGAAGAAAAAAAAGGAGTGGAAATAAGAGTGGAGAAGGAGTGACTATAAAAATATAAGTAATTGTGAGTTGTTTGGAAGGAGATGGATCAGGTAGATAGAGTGGATGGATGGATGGATGGATGGACAGACAGATGGACGGATGGCCTGGTGGGCAGATGGGTGGGTGGATGGATGAGATAGGTAGACAGGGTGATGACAGATAGATAGAGGGACAGAGAGATAGACAGACAGAGGATAGATTGAGTGGAAGGGCAGAAGGATGAGATGAGTAGGTAGTGAATAGGGAGATAGATGGTAGATAGGTTGATAGATACAGTTGGCCGCTGTGTAGTGGTTGATCAGTGCCATCCTTAAACCCTCTGTATTTCCACCTTTAGGTTTTGTATATTGCTGTGGTTTTCATTCTTAAACTTCTTTCAATGAATATATATCTTTTGTTACATCTTTGCTTTATTATCTGACAGAAAAGATTATTAACAGAAAGTGATATGAATATTAATTATACAATGATACTAAAAATTTTATATCATGAGGAAACAGATGGTTATTTTAAATGACCTAAAATTTTATTCTTTTATATGAAGAAACATTTTAAACATACATAGTTATAAATGCTATTTTAATTGCTACATTATTTCTGCAGTGGGGTTTTTTAAATCTTACTACAGTTGCAGGGAAATGTTTCTGTTTATTGCAGAGTTTCTTAAAATGTATCTTATTTACAGGAAAATAATTGTAATTGTATTTGAGATCTAGTGTGGGGGCAGACATCGTCAATGAACGTGGCATGCGGTTACCCCACCCCAGCTTGCCATCTGGCATGGTTCGGGAGTTCTCCTCTCATGTGCTGGCTGGTCTGCAGCCTGTGGGTGAGCCCTCAGCCTTGTCAGTTTTCAGATGGACCCTCCCTTTCTCACAGTGTTTGTAAATAAGGAGTCCCCAGCTAGACTCATAATCAAATCTCGAATCGTAACTGAGATAATCATTACTACTTTAGAAGTATTTTCTGTGTATAGTGTAATGAGAAACAATTACCTAATGTACTTCAAAACGTCGAGCTTGTTTTTACAAGATCAGAAACTCAGCTTTCAACCAGCTGTTGACTCTTATTTCATATCCAGCTTTGCATTAGTGTGATAAGTCAACTAAGCATCTCTGCTCCCCAAAACCAGCCCACAGAAATCTTGTAACTGTTTTCCTTTGACATCAAAATGTCCAGGAAATCCTGTGTCTAGAAACACTACCTCAGCACCTGAGCATCTCCACGCAAGATGCTTTTATGGTGGGGGTGCAGAGGGAAATTGAAGTCTGGGGGCACGTCAGCCCCAATCAATCAGAAGACAGTGGCAGCGCCCACCAGACACGCAGGTCAGGCCCCCAGATGAGATTTGTACGGCAACAGCATCCATCCAGAGCATGCATTCTAGAAAAATTATCATCATATGATACCATCTACAGAAGTCAAGGTGTAGGTTATTACCTGAGCCAGCACCTGGTTTTTATACACGGCTTTCTTCTGGGGGCACAAGCAAGCTGTAATCCACAGTGTTAGCAATCAGATCACATTAATACCAGTTCCTGAACAAGTAATTATTTTAAAAAAGAAATTATTTCATACGCTAGTCCTTTTTTTCCTTAAAATTGTGTTACCAATAGTCTGTTTCTTGTTTAAAAGATTCTTTGATTTCTAGATAAATAGATACTAGATGCACTAGTATGAAAGCGCTACCAGTAAATGGATGTGACATCTGTCCTGTGGCTAGAACACGGTGACACGCTGGTGTCAGTTATGCACCTGTCACCCCATTCTGGGAAGCCTGCTGCCTTCCCTCTGGCACATGGCTAACTACCACGTCACTTCATTCTGGCAAGTGGCTAACTAGCATTTCCCTTCATTAATTTTTACAATAATAACTGTATTTTTCCTTCAGTATAAAACATCATATTGAGAAATATTGAAAAGGCAGAGAAGCTTTTGCTTTAAAAACAAACTCCTTACAGTAAGTTTTCAGTTTGAGGGTATACACCCTTCTAGTTGTGTATATGTTCTTCTTTATTTCCAAAGTTGGATTATATTATAAGTGACTTTAGCTGTAAATACGTTAACTTTCCATTTTGTCTAAGAACAGTTCATAAATTTAAAACAACCTCTATGACCAGCAGTGAGGGACTGGATAAAGAAATCATGGTAAGCCCCTGCGAGGAGATACTGCACGGCCATGAAAAGGTCACTCTCTCTGGACAGACATTCCTAGGTGTCCTTGTCCTATGGAGGTGGTTGAGCCTTGCTCCCATGCAGTTCACCCCAGCTGTACCTTTCATGTCCCAGCAGAGACCATTTTATCCATGAGGCCCTGGTGACCCCCACCTAAAAGTGCCCCCATTCCACTTCCCTGCCTTACTTTCTCTGTACCCCTAATCACCTTTGTGATTTCTTCCTTTACTGCTTAATTTGTTATCTTCCACCACCAGAATGTGAGGGGAAGGACTCTGCCAAGTTCACAGGTTTGTTTCCCAGGCCGCCTCAGTCCGTATCCACCCAGTGAACTTCCACTCAGGTTTTATGTAATGGAATGAACAGCCAAATGTTATTATTTGCCATGTGGTTGTCCTGGATTGGGTGATTTTTTTATATTGCTCATTAAATTTACTGTACAGCTCTGTGAGGTCGTGTTGTTATCTCTGTTTTTAAATGAGAAAACACAGTCTTAGAGACTTTGAATAATTTTCCCAGGGTCACACAGCTTGGAGGGGTCATGTGTGATGCAGGTGTGACACACAGGTGGAAACCCGAGCTGTGGGTGGGGCCGACTGCGTACCCACCTGTGTGCCCAGCTGCATGCATGTGTGTAAAAAAACCAGCTGGATGGAGAGTACAGACATCTCCAAGATCGTAAATGCTTTTCCCTTTTCTCTTTTCATCCTTCAGCAATAAATACATACTATTTATGGAAAAATATGTTAAATAAAATTATTTCAACTAGGAATTCTATAGTTAGAAAACACAAAGTAGGAGGTAAACATTTGCAAATCTTTCTACTTGTCAGTAGGTATAGTCAGTTCGAAACCATAATTTATCCAAAAACCAAGAGCAGTGAGTCTTTCTATGTAGTAATAGAAAGTGGTCCTTGCCTGGCTATGGAGGGCAGAAGAGCTGGAGGTAGGCATTTGGGGCCCTGGGTGGCAGCTGTGGGAGGGCCAAGACACCTACGTCCTTGCCCCCATCCTGCCCCTTGCCGCACAGCAAAGAAAATTAGAGATACAGAAAGACCCAACCAAATGCAGAACAACTGGTCCAGTCCTGGTGACGCTGTGCAGAGCCTGCCCCGTCCCCTGGAGGGCAGACGTAGTTGCAGCAATAAGCTGAATTGTTTGCAAACATGGATTGGCTTCAGTAGGATGTGCCTTGGCCTCGAGTTTAATTATATTGAGGAAATTACAGGGTTTCATAGTCCGTGAATGTCTTTGGCTGCCTGGACAGAGGGCAAGGCTCTGAATCCTGCTCTTGCCGGCCCCGTCCTTTCTCGGCCAGAAAGCACGCCTTGAACAAGTAGGCCTGTTCTGAGAAGTACCAGATGTGAAGTCAGATAGAATCAGACTCCGACTTCTGTGTGTGATCTCACTTTTCAATTTCTTCCTGCAAATGTGTACTGAAGTTGGATTTGTAAGAATCATAGCTGTAACACTTCACAAAGGGCCATGCTTTCCCAGAGGAGCTAGAAAATACTGTGAGAGTCCTAATTACGCCTCATCTCAGCCTCTTCTTCTGCATGCTGTCTCCATGTCATCATTTTGTTCTCTTTCTTCACAACTGAGCAGCTCCGCTTAAATCCCCCACATAGCCAAGGCTATCTAGACTTGTTACTTTGAGCGTGCCTAGTGAATTCCATTTTTGTGCCCATTTTGCATGAAGCTTGTACGTGCGTGCTCTCTTCACTAATACCAGCATCTCCTTTTTTCTGTTTCTCTCTCAGTCTCATAAAATCAGAGCAAAATCTCTGTAGTCACCCTAGCTGCATGCATAGCCCCAGCCAGGCTCTCCCTCCAGGTTTGTGGGGTATCCTTGTCCTTCAGGTAGCCATGCCTCCAAAGGTCAGGGTCTCAGCTGGAGCTGAATGACAAGGTGTGCTGGATAGAAGGAGACCATTTCCCCTGTGAAGAAGTGCCCCTGGATCTAGAATGAGCAAACGAATTCAAATTTCAAAGAAGAAAATACATAGATCCATTCTTCCTTTTCTATGCCCAGAACCAGGGAGTCAGAGGCACCAGAAGTAGCAATGGGGCCACTCCTGAGAGCCCTTGGCCACTGTGAATGGAGAGGGGAGTGTTTACTGATAAAAGCCAGTCGGGGCCGGAGTTTGAGACTATGGAAGTGGGGAGGATGCTGGGGTCTGCATACATGTGGATTGAGAGACCCTTTCCCAGACAACCTGGAAGTCCCCACTTCCTGGGGCCACTCAGAGTCTCCTGAAGCCTGTGAGCCATAGAATCTCAAAGATTAGAGACAGCTGGTCCCGGCCACTGCTGGACGGCAGACTGTGCCAGGGTGTATGGGCAGGGGCAACTGGCAAGAGTGTATTCAGGAGAAAATTGTGGATCGCCTGGAACCTTCTGTAGAAATGGGGGGAGAAGAGGAAAAAAATGTATTCCTCAGGAAAGGGGCGGGCAGAGCCTTGGAGGCAGGGAGGAGGCCCACATCCTGGTTGGGGAGGCTGGTGGGTAGTTGTTTCTTTTAACCTCACCCCAGGGGATAAAAGGCAGCAGTAGGGAAGAATGGGAATGAGCGATTCTTTGATGAATAGCAGGCGGCAGATTCCACTTCTCTAGCTGGGGCTGCTGCACCCTCCACTGACCCTTCCATCGGCCACAGGGGGCTGGCCTTCTGCTTAAGGAAAAGGAGAAAAATGTCAGTTATTATGTTTGGGAACACAATCTTATCTTTCATTTTATTTTACAGCAATTTCCCCAAAGATCAACCATAGTGTCTGATTGAACCATATTGACAAAATTTTTAGCCACAATAAAGAAAATGCTTTAAACTCAAAGCAGATTCTACTCAGAATCTCAAAACACTTTATTTTATCGTGTTGCATTTTATTTTATTTTTGCCAGGAGAGAGCCCAAGTTCTAAGGCAGTGCTGGAAGTAACACGATAAAACCATTGTAGTATCAGTGACATCTGTTTTTTTCTTTAAAAGAATGTTCCAGACTTAATGCTGCATTATTAACTGCTTCTTGTCAGAAGCAAGCTTAATCTTAGTTTTTACACACCATCATTAATTTTAGAGATGACAGCAATTTGTCATTTTTGTAGAGAAGACAAAATAAGAGCCACTCACTTGACCAATATTATCATCTATTGAAAAAGGCTGTACTTTAAACTGTGCTTCAGAAATGAAATGATGTCTTGGCTGCGGTTCTGAACGAAGATATTACTCGTGGTATCTTTATCCATGGGGTTATTGGCAGAGACAGTTATCCTGAGTATAAAATTTGACAGATTTTCAGTCAGGTTAAAATGATCTGTCATGTTACGAACTTTTCCTGTACTTAGCAGTCCAGGGGGATTCTTGATTTGAGATTGACGCAAGGTTGTCATGATTCCCAGCTGCATGGAACACAGAAATAAAGGGCAGGTTTGCAGAGGGGCTGTCCCATTTTCACACAACCTCTTACATACCCAATTCTTAATCATCATAATCATTAGATTTTCTTGAGCTTTCTTCTTTTTCTCATTCTTGGAAAGGATCGCAGAGTGGGATTAAGATTGGGGTGCCCATGGACGGCTCAGGTCACGATCTCAGGGTCATGGGATCGAGCCCCACACCATGCTCCAGACTAAGCACAGAGTCCACTTGAGGTTCTTCACCCACCCCACCACTCTTCCCCTGCTCATGAGTGTGTGTACTCTCCCTCTCTCTCACTCAAGTAAATAAATAAATACATAAAATCTTTAAAAAGATTGAGGTGTCCATGTGTTAATACTTATGGTGGGAAACTGGTGTAAACGGGGATTGTCCCAAGCAAAGCAGGATGAATGTCACCCTAGTTAAGCTTGGGGCAGCCTTGATTTCTCACGGGTAGTACTCATGGGAATCACTGGTTTTATGCTAGCCCCAAACCCATGGTATCATCTTCCGTTACATGATCAGAATCCTGGCCTGGAGATGCATTACACTTCACCAGCCCACTAGCCCCTTCGTGGATTGGGCTGTGTTTGCACCCCTAGAACTTAAAGCTTGCCAAATGCAGGAAACCATCAGGCTCCTTTGCAACAAGGAGGAATCCTGACTACAAATCTTGGATGAAAACCAGAGAGCCCACTCTGATCTACTTGTTTGCCATCTGGACCTGCTACCTATTTGTGACCCGGTAAATATTTTAAATACAGTGTTTTAATAGTGTGTCAAAAGTAAGAAGTCATTAACCTCATCTTCTCATTAATGTCACACCAGATTGATTCCAGTGCTCAGTGAACAGATGACCTTACTGTCTCAACTTCCTTATTTAAATGAGTGTGTGGCCACTGCTCACATGCCACTAGTTAGAAACATGAGTGGGTTGATAATATCTGGTTTGCCGACAGAAGAGTTAGAGGTCAACCCCAGCCTTGGAATCTACATAAAATATGTAGCGCAGTCATTAGTCATTAGCAGCAGGTTAGCAAAATTCTGGAACAGCAGGAAAGAGAAATACTCTCTTTTCAGTAGCTGTTAAAGGAGTCATTTCACCCTTATTAAAAAAAAAAAAAAAAAAAAATTCATGGCCCAGATCCTCGCATTTGAATATTAGGGGAGGGGTGTTTCTGTATTTTTCCCCCAAATGTTTATTTTGTTAAAAGGTTATTCAGTTACAGAGCAGGTACGCAAGGCACCTCGTGATGCAAATTTAGGTACCTTCAGCATCCGTGCAAATCAGTTCTTAGCCACATGGGATTACAGTTGGATTAGTCTATTAGGGCTCTGCACTGTTAACTGCACCACCATACTTTTCTGTTTTCTTCACTGTTCTTTCCCCAGGGCCTGGAACAGTACACCCCGCAAAGCAGGCCCTGGGTAGTAGTTTGTTGAATCGGTGAATACCTCTTGTCTACACACATCCATGCACTTGCTCCCTGAATAGGTGGTCAAGGTCTTGCTCCTCTCCACACTGAGCCACATCACCTGTGTCCCCAGTGGTTGCAGGTTGCCCTCCATCAGCTCCAGGGTTTTCTATGGGTGGGTTACCCATGGATCCCAACCGTTTGGAGTTTCCCTCACTGGCCAAGTGGCTCAGGGAGCGAGGGAGTCCCACTCAGCAACCTCAAGCCCACTGACTGGGGCTATTGTTAGGGCCCAGGTGTGGCGGAAGCGAATGGAGTTTCAGAGGCTGGCGGGGCCTCTTTCAAGTGGCCTGGCCTTTTGTTTGAGGCACCTGACACCACAGCACTCTCTCTAGCTCCTGTGATGGGGGCATGCCACCCACCAGCAATAAAGACTTGGGAAGCTCAAGGGTCCCTTTTCATAATCAAGCTGCCTGTCCCGCAGCTTAGGAGAAAATAGTGAAATCACATGGAACAATAAGTTTTTCAAATACTATTTTTAATGACATCATTTCTCTGACTTTGCAAATTAGCATTTGATTTCATTCAAAACAAAAATACACACCATTGACTTGAAACAACAAAATGTTACATGGGATGCCTGGGGGAAATTGAGATTTAAAAAAAAAAAATAAAATTTATCATCTTTGTGTGATAATAATTTATTTTGCAAAGTGCTCAAAACTGTGTGGATATTTATTACAGATTTTTCAGCTGGCGTTTAAATAATATTTAAAGTCTCCGGGTCTTAAACATACAATTCTAGATATATTGGATGTTTGTTTCCCCTGGCATTTAAAAAAAAAAAATTACTCATGTTTATGTTCTTTGTGCTGCCAGTTAAGTCTTTGCGACCCTTTGTTTTTCAAAGACCTTTTTATTGAGCACCGATTTTTGCTGATTGGTGCCTACTGGAGGGACACTACCGTGTAAGAGAAACACCCACAGACAAAATCACAGCAATGAGAAGGAAGGCAGTGATAGGAGCCCTGTGTTGAGAGGAAGTGCAAAGAGGGGCTGGGAGGTTATGGTGAAGGTCATCTGGTGCACGCAGTCCCACTGCTGAGGAGCCCTCAAGCAGCCTGTCAACAGCACTGTGGTCTGTCTAGCTGTAGTGGAGACATATCTCAAAGTCAGTCTCCCAGGATCCATTCTAATAGTTACCAAAATTTCCCTCTATGTTTCTAATGTTATGGTATCAGTCATGTGTGAATTTTGGTGTTGAGAATCCTCAGTTTTGACATACTGGATGATTATTATTTTAGAAAACTTGACCACCCTTTGTGGACTTGTGTTTACAGTGTTCAAGATCCGCACTCTGCCCTCGGTGCTTTGTGTCTGTCTATAGCTTGCACCGTCCTTCCTCCAGTGCTGTGAATGCCTGTGTGTTTTATATGTCTGCTGGTAATATTTTTGCATTAGAATGTAAATTGTTTAGGACAGGAGCTGTGTTTTGCGTACTTGGATTGTTCCAACTCTAGAAGAGAGCTGGATGCTGGTGAGTCATTCTGCATGTCTGTCTGGCAGCTGGCCTGCCACCACACTGAGCAAACGGCTGAAGCCATATGCGTCTCTGTCCTCATGGATAGAGGTAGATGTGAGAGGAAGCGGGGAGTCAGGCAGCCCAAGGCCACCGGTCTGAGCAGCAGGAGGGTGCCGTTGCTGTCGGCCAAGATGGGGAAAGGAGCACGTTGAGGCATGGCAGGCCAAGAGTGGGTGTTCAGGACAGCTGTTTTGCCCAGTTTACCTGTGAAGAAATTGAGACTAACAGACGTGAATTCCCCCAAGTGGCCAGCTAGGATTTTGAACAGCCTTTCTGATTGTACAGCTGGGCTGGTTCCTCTTTATGGAACACATCATGGTTCTTTCCCTGCCCTCGGTGTTTCCATCTTATGCCGTGTGATGTAGGCCATTCAGAGGACCAGGGGCTGCTTCGTGGAAACGGGCAAGGGAGGAGCTGAAGTGCAAATTTGGCCAGCGGTCAGTATGCAGGCTTCAAGAACTTGGTTAGTTGGATGACCTCACACTCTGCTGGCGAGACAGGCACAGAGCTTCCAAAAGTGGTTGAGCAACATGTATCCAGAGCCCCACAAATACTTACTTTCTTCAACCAACACCTCGAAAATTGTCCTAATGCCATAATTCTAAATATTCAAAAATGTATGCAGAAGTGTTGGCATTGGTCAAAATTTTGAAATCCATCCTAGCAGGAGAAATAATTAAGCAAAGTGAGATACATATTCTGTTCTTTCTGATGTTTTTTATTTGTTTGTAACCTGTAATTGACCCTGGAGCAGTAGGATATGTCACAGCCAAATGACCTGTTTTTTTCAGTCTGGGTGTCTGTGTATCAAATTTTCTTAAAGCTGAGGACACCAGCTCCCTATTTCTTCAAATCACATGATGTCAGCAGGTTAAGAACAGGTATGTGTCATGAAGAAGCAGCCTTATTTATTGTGGTGAACCAGAATGCTCTGGTTGAATGTGTTCAGGACCCTGGACAGAGGCACCCCGCTTACCTAGAAACTAGCTATTCCTGCGTCAGACAGGATGCTTTCTTGCATAGCAGTTGATAATTTGACTCCATGTGACTTTTAATAGAAACAGCTAAATTCCTAAAATGGGAAATTTACATTATCAGAGAGGGAACAGGCATTTAATTAACTTCTCTAATTGAGTTTTCTTCTCAGACATGCTCAGTCCTTCCCCAGCCTGCCCAGCCAGTGGAGCCTCCCATGTGAACCAGGATCTCTTTGTCAGTTACTACTTATAAGCACCAAACTTGGCAAATGGTTGTGGCTGATTATGTAAAAATAAAGAAGGCTGGAAAGAAACAGACATCTCTTGAAATGATTTCATTTCTACTTAACAGCCTTGCTCCGAGTACCTTTGCATTTTTCCGAGTATGCTGGATTAATTCAGCTAAAAATCAACTAGAGAACAATTTGATTTTTGATCCTCAAGTGTAAAATACTGACTTGCATTCCCTGATATGTTCCTTCCCAGCATGTTCCCACATTGACTTCCTCAGGCTGTCGGCCTCACTGGACCACAACACGTTCTACCTTTTATCCCCTGAGATCAGATCAAGGTTTTCAATGCAAGCTGGCCATCCAGCTTGAGGGAAAACTAGAGAGACCTGAGAGGAACAAGGCCGTTCTGGCTGCAGTCATATGCTGTGCTCTGCAGGAGGTGGGGGAGACTGGGACAGCTCCCTCAGAGAAGGATGGAACATTCCGGGATCTGCCATTCACTCAAAGCATACAGCCAGGTCCTGGCACATGGCTGGAGGACCAGACCATCAGCCCCATAGATCCCCTGGTCCCTTCCTGACCGTCACTCTGATACCCTCCCTGCATCTTGTTAGACTATGACGTTGACTTGATCTTCCTTGTTTGATTGCTTCGTAGCATTTAACACAATGACCATCCTCCCCCCCCTTTTTCTCTCTCTTTTTTCTTTTTAACAGCTTCATTGAGATAAAACTCACATAGCAATATGCTTCATTCACTCAAAGTATACAATTCGGGAGTTTTAGTGGATTCACAGGGATGTGCAACCATCACCACAGTCCTCTTTAGAGCATTTCCATCACCTAAAAAAAAAAATCCTGCACCCTGATTACTGATCAGCATTTGTGCCACTATTTTTAAGGCTGTTACAGATGTGTTTCAGTAAGGGCTTCACATAAATGAAGATCAATTCCAGTACTTTAGTTTTATTTACAGAGACATCTTGGTGCGATTGAACGTGGCCCGGGTAGGAGATGGTTCTCCCCTACATTTTCTCTCCATTCTGGCCCCTCCTATTGTATTCCTTTCCTCCCCACTTTGTAACTGAGTCTAACACTGTGGTGTCTCTTCCTTCCCCCAACACCTGTCATCTTCCTCGAACCCCCATCGTGTCCCTGCTGCCCCTTCTTCTGACACCGTGTACCTCTGTGTGAGCGCCGTGAGCGGCAAAGGGAACCGGACAATATACCAGTCTCTGAAACATCTTCAGAGATTGGGATTCAAGTAAACCTCCTCCTGTTGAAAGCTCCCGTCAAAAGGACTATGAGAAGGGGCGAGGTTTTGAACTTCACTTCACACTCACCTTTTAACAGAGGCCGGGATGTTGTGATTTCCTTGGATGGCAGAGGTGGCCTGTTCTTTATTTACCAGCCCGCACATCTCTCTGAGCTTCAGAAAGAACAGAGCCCTTCTTAAAGATCCAAATGAGCTTTATATGGTTGGCCTTGTCTCGAAGGAAATGTGTTTTAATTCACTGGCTCCTACGTGACCTCATCTTGGGTTTTTAGAAGGTCTTAGCCATCAACTGATGCCCCCTGCCCCCAACCCAGCACGGACAAATAGCTCTGTCTTTGATCATTTTGTATTCTTTCAATAACCCCCCCCCAAAAAAGGATTTTTAGGAATATATGCTACTTCATACTGCCAAATGAGTAAGGTAGGGAGTGTGTGAAAGGAGACAGGGAAGGCTGGTGTGCACACACCTGTCCTTCTCCTTTTTCCTGCTTCCTTTGTTTTTGTATAGATGTGTACTTCCTATGAGCATGCATTTGAAGGTTTTTGTATCTGTCTTTGACACACTGGAAATTAACAGCCAGCCAGCCCTGGGGACCATTAGCAGCTCCTCTGGTCATGTGGGCGGCTTCCAGCAGCAACTTCTTGATGTCCCCTCTCTCCAAACCAAGCCCACTAAAGAAGAGTGGTGGGAGGTCAAGCTCCTTCCAGTGCCTGGGAAGGGCCTGACCTCTGACCTGGTGGGGACTGGGGATGTGTGCAGGGACAGCCAGCCCAGGCGCCGCCGCAGGAAGAGCAGTACATACGGTTGTGGGGGGCAGGGTGGGGGTCACCACCCCTTTCCAGAGTGGAGCTGAAGGATGCCTCCCCCAGCAGACGCGTTTCCAGAGACTTGGAAGTAGTCGAGCCATAAGAGCCACATGCATAGAGCCCCGAGTATTTGAATATCAGCCAGGATATCAAAAACCTATCTACACACCTGGCAGTGACGGCTCCCGCCAAGGCAAGCTCCCTGCAACAGTTCATCAGAAATGGCCCAGCTAATGATCGGCTGGGCAGATAATCGGAGGAGAGTTAATTGTAAGGTTTCGATATGGCATCTTGTCAGCAGAGATAAGTTGTCACGTTTTCCACTTGAGGTGAAACTAAATGATTGTAAAATAAGTTATGAGTGTCCTTGGGCCTGTCTGCCGGAATGATAGCTAAGAATACATTCCTGGCCATCCGTCTCAAGCAGGCTGCTTGATATTTATGCGAGCGGAATGTTATTTTATTCCCCTCTGGTCATGCTTGTCAGCTCTCCGAGTGAAAAGTGAGGCGCGTCTTTGACTCATACTTCACGTACCGGAGCCTGGAGAGACTGCAGATTGTTATCATTATTGCTCATATTATATATTTTTTGGGGTGTGCGTTGAACATTGATGCCCGATTGGGAAGAACTAATGGTTGACACTGAGCGCACGGGACGGCAGCGGACCAGCCCATGCTGGCTCGGCGTCGCACACCCAGGGGACTCCAAGTCCCTCCGTCAAAGTCGGGTTCGATGTGGAGTAATGAGGCGCTTGCTTTTTTAATTTGGCATGCCTTTCTTCTCTTCGCGTCCACCCTCCCGTACTTAGCTCTGTCGATGGTCGCCAGCTATCCCAGCGCCCCGTAATTGATACAAAATAAAATGCATTATTTGTATTCAGTCAGGAGGAGCGGATTGCGTCCCGTGGGCTGCGGCTGGAGCTCATTTACTGCGTCTGGGGCTGGGCTTTCCGGGCCTCTTCACTTTGAGGGATACCTTGTCAGGCAAGAGGAGTCGTCGGAAATGGAAAAGCACAGCATGGAAGCCTAGTACATTTTGATTGCTCATATTTTAAACCAGAGGAATTTAAACAACTCCTCTGAAAAGGGGGTTCTCAAAATCTGGAAGCCAGGGGCATTAATACAGCAGCTTAGGACCCAACTAACTCCAAATGTAGCTCTCTCTGCCCCACCCACCCCAGCCTCCAGAATAGCCCTGCTGGCCAGAGTCGTGTCTCCTGCCACAGCCCCCCTGACCGGCCCCCAACCAAGGGTCTTGAGGCTCCCTCGAGAGCTGGGTTCCCCTATGCCATAGCAGGCCCCTCCCACAGCCAGACCACCCGGTCCCTGTACACACAGCCCGCTCACCCCGCCATGCACTCCTAAGCTCTCCCTACTCCCACTGACCGAGGCCTGGAGCATCTGGTTTTTCCAGATACTTGTGTTCCCATCCCACTCCATCTCCCGCCTCAGCCCCTCCACTGTAGACTTTCAGCCTCTAGGTGGCCACAGTGCTGCTGCCTGTGGAAGTAAATTGCTGAGGGGAGGCGGCGGGGGCGGGGGGCGGTGCAGAGGTGTTGGGGCACAGACACACAGACATGGGACCAGGAGGAGACAAGAAAGATGGACTCCACCTTCACCTGCAGAGTGGCCTCGAGAGTCACTGCCCCAGCTCGTCACCTCTAAACCCAGGCAAGGATGGTCCTCTCTGTGGGACCTGGGCCCACTACCTGGTGCACTACCAATCAGGCAGCAGGTGGGAAGTACTCCTGGATTCCAAAGTGTTTTGTGCCCATCGGTTACTTTATTCATCTTCCTTCTTGTCTGAAATAGAATTTATGGGGCTTACAAATGCTGATCCTGCTTTTCTGTTTTCATTATGACAACCCTGTGTCATCTTAAAAGCTTATCTCCTTCTCTCCCTCCAGTGGCCAGGGCTCCTGTGTTCTGTTTGTCCCCAGCCCCACCCTGCCCCAGGGCCTTCTAACTCAGTGGTACTTCGTCTCCCTGTCACCCTCACACACTCATTCTCTGAGTCCTCATGGACCAACCAGTTGTCCCAAGTCACATTTCTGTTTCTCAAGGGGACCTACAGGGCCAGCCGGTTGGCCTGTTCCACCCAGGAAGGTGGGCATACAGATGGCGCCTCACCTTACTTCCATCTGCGTGCGGGGTCGCTTGCGTGCGCATGCAGTGACCTGCGTGCAGCTGGCGTGCCCACTGCACGCATGAGCCCCCCCTTCACTCTCTGTTCCGTTATCATGGCCCCAGAAAAAGAGTTCTTCGTGAAGACATTGAGCAAGAAATTAGATAGCCATTCCTTCACTCATAGAAATCGGCTCTGTGGTGCAGGGGTTTTGTCCTTTTCTTTCTTTTTTTTTTTTTTTAAGATTTTATTTATTTACTTGACAGAGATCACAAGTAAGCAGAGAGGCAGGCACAGAGAGAGTGGGAAGCGGGCTTCCCGCCGTGCAGAGAACCTGATGTGGGGCTCGATCCCAGGACCCCAGGATCATGACCCAAGCCAAAAACAGGGGCTTAATCCTCTGAGCCACCCAGGCGCCCCTTTTGCCCTTTTCTTGGTGCTGAACCTCAGGTGCCTGGCCAGAGTTGGCTCATGCAGCACTCCATACTCATGCAGTCTACGTGGTGTATTTAAGGCTTCCTTATTCTCAGTGTGAGTAGACTCATTCACAGAGTTAGAAGCTCACCTTCAAACAGGTCCCGGATGGCTGGAAACTTGCGTGCCCGTATTTTACCATGAAGTCACCAAGTGCTTCTCTGTTACACAGCAGAAAACACCATCCACCTGTGTGAGTGCCCCTCAAAGGGACCTCAACTCCTTATAAAACTTAATGCCACAAATATGCATGCAACTCCCATTTTCATCCCAAATCTGTACCAGGCGGCATCCTGGTGAAGAGGCCGAAGCAAGTCCCTGCCTCCATAAGGTTCACATCACAAGAAGGTGTTCGTCACCAAGGACACAAGTGTGCCCTCCGTGGTGACGGAGCATTCCACATAGGGAACACCACCTGCCACGTGAGGCAGTTGGACTGGATGCCAGGCAGCCGTGGACAGTGGTTCTCTGGGGGCCTCTCCTTTGGGTTCTAAAACCCACACCTTCCTAGTTTCCCTGTGATCTGACAGGCGTCCAGTTCACTCCGGCTTGTCCACAAAGGTGGGGGCTGTGAGCTGTGTGGGGTGTTGCCAAGACCCACGCAAGCCCACTGGGGCTTGTCCACTGATGGGGCTGTGATAGTGCTGGTGGCCACTGTGAAGGCAGGGCAGCGGCTGGTGGGGCAAGCTTGATGGAATGGGGTCAGCCTTGACCAAACACAAGCAGCAAAGAGGAGAGAGGCTCAGGGGGCTCTGCTTTAAAGAGGATCAGAAATCAGGTGGTGGCTGGGCAAGGGCACGGGGTCACGGAGGTTTTTGTTAGAAACAGGAGGCAGTGCAGTGATACAGCATGTTTGATGCAGGCCAGAGAGGGTATGAAAGGCTGGGGCAAAGTCACTCCAGGAGCAAAATGGGATGGGAGCCAGCTCCCAGAGCGAGGAGGCCCCAGGTCTATGAGAACCAGGGACAGGAAGGAGGATGCTCTCTTCTGATTGTTGCTTTTTCGGTTTGGTTGGGTTTTTTTTGTTTGTTTTGTTTTGTTTCTGTCTTCAGCAAAATGAAAGGTGATGTCTTTATGGGGGATGGAGTGAGGTGTGGGGCATTTGGGGAGAATGGAGGGAGTGTGATACAGCCTATTGGAGAGCAGGAAGCAGCTTTACTCCGGGAGCATAATAGATGGAAGGGCAGGCCCAGTGGCCCAGCCCCAGTGGGAATGAGGGTGTCTCTCCAGCAGGGCCTGAGCGCAGGCACCAAGCAGGTGGGGGTGGAAGTTAGCAGTCAAGTTGGATGAGTGATCAGGAAGGGTAGAGGGGGGCGCCTGGGTGGCTCAGTGGGTTAAGCCGCTACCTTCGGCTCAGGTCATGATCTCAGGGTCCTGGGATTGAGTCCCGCATCGGGCTCTCTGCTCAGCAGGGAGCCTGCTTCTTTCTCTCTCTCTCTGCCTGCCTCTCAGTGTACTTGTAATTTCTCTCTGTCAAATAAATAAATAAAATCTTTTAAAAAAATAAATAAATAAAGGAAGGGTAGAGGGTGAAGAGTGCTGCTGGATTAACCCTCAGAGTGTGGGTCCTGGTGTAAGTGGCCTGGGAGACCAACAAATGAGACCCAGTGAAGCTGGTTTCCTGTGGCGGTCTTGAGTCAGGACCATGAGGGCGAGAGGGAAGGAGGGAGCTTAACGAGGCAGAGGCCTAAGAGGCCAGGATGCTGAAATGAGCGCCTAGGAGGAGCTGGACATTGTCACTCCTAAGTGAGGGTGGGGTAAGCTGCTGCTAAAACAGGGAGCGAAGAAGGAGCAGATGCCAGGGGTCAGTGGGTGTGAGCAGGCTCAGGGAGGGGGGATGGGGGGATTGCTTCATGGGGTGGGGCTGGAGGGGGAGTGGTCTGCAAGCAGTGCCTAGTGAGGAAGGATACCTGCCCCTATCTGTGAGCTTCCTGGGGGTGGAACGCCAATGCCATCACCTGGGTGGGGGGGCCAACTCAAAGCAGGTAAAGCGAGTGTTCCAAGAGGTTCATTGTCGTGAGGGGGTTCGCACGGACAGATCAGGAGACTGAGCCGGTGACGAGGAACAGAGCAATTCAGATCCTGCAGGTCTCTCCCTGTTGCCATTTTAGACCAGTCAGTTTTTAGTGGTGGGAGCTGTTCTGTGTGTCCTGGGACATTTTTTAGCATCTCTGGCTTCTACCTGCTCTATGCCCATACACCTCCACCTTGTCTCAGTCTGATAACCAGAAACATCTGTGGACATGACCAGGTGTCCCTGGGCAGGGGTTTCCAGTTGGGAGCCAGTGGTGCAGTGGAATGCCAGAGCCACAGGTGGAAGGATGTGCTGGTGTGGAAGGTGCCCGTGAAGAAGAAGGCTGGAGAGACTGCTCAGGGTCCCTCGGGGGAAGGCAGGTGTCACTGCTGCCCCAGGATGCCCCTCAGCCACTTCCTTCAGGAGGAGGCCCCTCAGCCACTTCCTTCAGGAGAATCAGAGATTTCTCCCTGAATTACAAATATTCCAAGATGCCCAGAAAACTTGGGAATGAAATCACCAAGTCCCTGTTAGTGACTTTAGGAACAGTTTTCTGCATCTGGAATGGAGGGAGGTTCCTGGACAACAACACATACATTTTGTTCCCCAGGAGGGTAAATCATGAATAGTATTTCAGGGAGTTGAAGTGACCTTCCAGGTGGATCCTGAATTAGGCTGTTGGAGAATTGCTTGTGTGTGTGTAGACTAAACAAGGTAGCTTATTAAGGAGAGAAAACATGAAGTGGATTTCCCTTTATTATTCAAAAATTGTCAAAAATATGTGTCAGTGGGGCAGCCGTGTAGGCCTTCAATGAGGTGCTTGACGAGAGCATTCAGCACTTTCTTCCTGGGTAAGTCCGAAGATCTGTGAGCGGGACACGCACAACATGATGTCCCCCGGTCTTGTCTCACCAGTGCTCACCAGCGCTTCCAGCTCAGTGTTGCTGCGTCTGCAAGCTGGGGCTTTGTTTGGACTCCTCTCAGGTTAATGTGTTCCCTGGTGACATGTAGGTGGAGGTACCAGGTTGTGTGCTCAGCACGAGCAGGCAAGGCAGTGGTGAAGGATCAACAACGTGCAGGGGGATGTGCCAGCCACATGAGGCACCAGGACTCCTTGGCCGTTGCATTCAAGGCCGTGTGCTGTTACAGGGCAGACAGAGGGAAAGAGTCTCAGAAGGGACTTAGAGGGCGCAGACATAGAGCCACCCCATGTGATGGCAGCTGTTACTTGACCACATGTGACTCTAGTGTATGTTCTTAACATCTTGCAAAGAAACATGAGTGTGTGCCTTAAGAAGAAGTACCAGGTGATGGGAGGGACCTGGGGAAGCTTGCTGGGAATGGTGTCGACACTCCGTGCTCAGCATCAAACGGAGGAAAGGGCATCTACAGCTGCGCCGGGGGACAGGCATGCTGGTTACAGCCAGACAACTGGCAGACCTCCGAGTGCAGGGATGAGAAACATTCATCTGGGAGACAGCAGTATAGCTGTGGAGTGACCAAAGAATTAGGGTGCACAGTTGGGAATGAAAGTGGTGCCTTGAATTGAGTGGTTGCCCAAGGGGCAGAGTGAAGGAGCAAAAGGCCAGCCCTGCCATGGCAGAGACCAGTCGTCCTTGCCTGTTCTCCTCATCTGCCTCCATGGTGAGGCTTCAGCTCCTCAAGGGTAGGGATGGAGGAATGGTCATTGGGACATTGGGACAGTTCCATTGCCTGTCAATGTGCCTGACACAGGGTAGGTCCCGAAGAGTCAGAGAATCAAAACTTGGCAGGTCTGCTATGGGGAGAGAGACAGCATGCTGTTTTTCACTAATAATAAACCTATGCTGCAGTTGTATGTGACATTGAGGGTGGAAGTGAGCTAATTGGGACTCCCTCTCCTCTGTGTGCATGCACAGAGGCCGAGCCACCCCCAGGACACCTTCGTATGCGTCCGCAGACATCTTGATTTCTTTCCTAATGGATCAGGGTAATTATGGGATGAGAAAAATAAACTAGTAAAAAGCATGGACTTCTCACTTTGCTTTTCCAGAACCCCAGCCATGCAAAGTGGAGGATTTTAAATTCATAGCCTACAGTGATCCAGAAATGAAGTCTTTTTTTCTTTTTTTTCTTTTTAAATGGGAGGTGTTACATTAGAGGAAACAGCCCCATGAACTTTTAATACTGCATGCTTTGGGGCCTTCAGTCCAGTGAGCTCACCTAAAAAATAGTACTTGTGGGACCTGGTAGGCTATTGGAGGAACATTGCTTTCGTATTTCTGCAAAGCTAGCTTTATAAGTGTTAACTTTTGCATTCTTTTGTCTTTTCTGGTCCCATGGCAGACACAGGGCTGGGCGACTCCGTGTGCTCCAGCCCAAGTATCTCCAGCACCACCAGCCCCAAGCTCGACCCGCCCCCTTCCCCTCACGCGAACAGAAAGAAGCACCGAAGGAAGAAAAGTACCAGCAACTTCAAAGCTGACGGGCTCTCCGGCACCGCTGAAGGTAAGGTTTCCCGGGGAGCTCAGGGTGAGAGTCTGCATTCCTGGAAATTAGTTTTTATTTCTCAAGCTGGGGAGGTCCCATATCCTTTGGACTGCACATGCATAGCGCTGCTGGTCACCACACGTGCATTCTGTGTGCCAGGCTGCCCCAGAGGGGCCCTTGGAGCTGCCTCGTCACTGACTGAGTCTCGAGATCATTCCACCAGATCAACTCTCTTCCCCTCTAGCAGTCATCATCTGGTAGACGGTAAACCTGGTTTCCCTGTCACCCGCCTGGTCAGGTTCTGGGTCTGACCCAGCCTCTGCACCCTGTACGCCAACTGGGAGGGGCGCCATATTGTTTTATTCTAACAAAGACAGTTCCCTTTCCTATTCTAGAAGTGTTTTCTAGTATTGGCTGGTCTTAATTCTTATAAGACAGCTACTCCAATCCTGGCTTTCAGCAACACATTATGATAAATGCTTCTTCTATGAGTGTCTGTCTATTCTTTTTGTTTTGTGGACTCTATTAATATTCCAGTTGTCACAGTTTGTCATGGCTTGTCTTGGTTCTCCTTTTACTTGTTGAGCCCTTAGTTTTTATTCTCAATGATGGCCAGATGTGATCTTTCTGAAGTCACTCCTTCAGATGGATTTACATTTTTTTATTTCACAGATGCAAAGTGGAGATGCGCATGTGTACACACACACACACATTATGAGAGTGAAATTAATGCAGTTGTAGTCAATAAGCTGAAGAAATATGTCAAAGGAAGATAAAAATTTCGTAGCGTCATTGTTTAACATGAATAGTTGTCTGTGACACCATCAATAGTAAGAGTCTGTTTTCGACACACATTCCACACAGGCATCGGAAATACTTTTATAACTTTATACGCTTTCTCTTCCTCTGTTTCTGCTATGCTTTTCCCGAATCCTCTACTTGATTGTTCAGAACTACAATTTGCAATGTTGGAAAAAGTGCCTTCTTCCCTAGTATCCAGCCATGTGCCTGGAAACCCACAATGTGTACATTAGCAAGGAAGGAATGGAGTTGATGGTGTGTGCAGGGGGTTTGTTGTTCACATGATTCTGTGAGTTGAATTGTGGCATGTTTCACGCATCTGAGAACTCGGGAGTTCAGAGTTTCCAGTGGCTTGCCAGGGTTCTCATGGTGGCGAGCAGGGAAGAGTCTGAGAGCACTTCTTCACATCTCTTACCCTATTGCCCCCCTTAGGCTGCCTGTCAACAAGTTTAGCTAGTAAAAACTGATTTTCTCCCATTATAATAAATAAGGATGATTCTATTATATCAGGAGTGGTGAAAAATAATGATTATGGATCAGAGCACCCACCTAGACATTTCTGACCTTCCCAGTTGAAAAGAATGAGCTACAGATGCCCAGCGTTGCTGAGACTTTCAAACACTGCTTTAACAAAGAGCATCCGGCTGTAGAGGTGCACCGGTGGCCATGCCCTACCCAAATGGGAGGTTGGAGGTAAAACCAGGAAGAAGCCTGGAGCCTCATCAGTCTGGGTGACATTTACCCCATGTACCCCAGGGGAGAAGAAGGTTTGCTGTAGGAAAAGGCCTCCTATCCGTATCACAGATAACCATCTTACTGGGTATGTCGTGTTTCTGTTGGACAACTTTTTTCAGAAACACCACTTGGTAGAAACTGATGATCAGGTCCACCTTTAAGTACATGACACCATTACACATATTTTACACTTTCTGCTTATATTCTACCCACCTCCTGATGGAGTGACAACTGTGTCAGTAAGATACAGCCTTCAGGTAAATCAGTGGTTGCGTGTTTAATAGGATCACGGCTTCAAACCAGCATCCCGGTCAGCCAGGCATGACTCGAGAGAGGTTTTAGATGTGTCGGTGAATTTGGTGGACACCTGAGAAGCTCCCAGCCCATTTCCTGAGTTACTGGGATCATATCCTATGCTGAGCAATAGTGTATAATAAGGCTGAGAAAGATCCTCAACGTAAAAACAACCTTGGACCCTTTCATTAAAGGGCCTAACTGCTGCGATGGTGACGCAGACAGAAAGATGGACTCCCAGGCACCATAGAAATACCCAGATTAGAAATCGCCACAATATCTCAAGCATGGATGATGAGTAATGGTTGACGTGTGTTCAGAAATTCAACACCAGTGATCAGAAGGGAAGCTGCCCCTCACTTCCTAGTTCACAGTTACTGAGTCTGTAATACCAACGGCCATGACATCTTTCCAGTAGGAAATAAGGCAACAGATTCTCTATTAAAAGAAAAAAAGAAAAGGTATCATTTTTCCTAGGAAAGGTTACATACAAGATGGTAAATGAGTCATTTTTGTGAGAGGCCCTATATTTCATTATTTCCGAAGTACGCTTTTTTTTTCGTGTTTTAACATCTCTAAAGTCATAAGGCAACCTACAATTGAGAATTGAGGTCATTTTAGATTTAATGATAAAAAATGTTTTGTAATAGTCTTAACAGCTATTAGCTCCTTTAAGTCAAGAGCATAAACTGTCTAAACATCTGTTCTTGAAATTAAAGCTAGTTGTATATGTTTTATTTTTAGAGGATATTGTTTAATTTTAATTATAAGAAAATATTTGTTTCTCTTTCCTGTTCTATATGTTCATCAACCAGTTCTATGACTGGTTGTTTCCACTGTATTCTTTGTTGACTGACCTCATAGTGAAAAGTTGAAATTGTAGATATCAAACGTTCTCTACAAGGTGTTTAAAAAGTAGTTGAATTATATCGTTTTTGACATAACCTGCTGGAACAAATGACTAGATTCAAAGGTCTTCAGAGTATAAGACAAATAAAATTCCACTGAAAGCTACTTTAGTCAGGGTCCTGGGAGAAAACATAGCACCCTCAAGCTGGGTCATTGAGGGGAGTTGACCCTCAATGGGTCTGCCTGCAGAGGTGTGGGAAGAGCTGTGGGATGGTGCTGAACCCCAGGAGTGTAACAGACAACAGAGGGGTCAGTTATCAGGACCCAGACAGAGAGCTGTTTGGGCAAGGTTAGGAGCTATGACCTTCAACAGAAGGACCTATGTTAGTCTGTGGTGACGTGGAGGGTAAGGGACCCAGGGGGACTGCCCTAACTTCATTCCCTTCCCTGACTCTGATTCTGCCTGACCCCTTCTTTTGACTAAATCCTAGCAGAAGCCAAGGGCACCAGCCACATGGGTCCACCTCCAAGACAGAGACGGCAAGAAGGTAGAGATGAAGCAGCAGAAGCAAGGCGGTGCTCATGCCTTTGATTGTGTCTCTCAGAAATCCCTGGGGAAGTCTGTGCCTCTGACCCTTGACTAAGTGCACTGGGCCAGAAGCCCTGCAAGAGGGCAGAGGTGTGTGCTAGCCACCATTGTTTTCTGGGCGCCCGGCCCAAGCCCAGCTGAGGGGCATGGTCAGAGCTTCCTGAGTGCACCTCTGAACCATTCCTCAGCCAGGTGCCCCACACAGGGGCCCTAGACGCTCAGCCAAGCACCAAGATTCTGGTGCCAGGTATTTCTTACCTTGGTACCATGTTTGTCCAGAAAGTACGAGCTAACAGTATAATATTCTCAGGATCTGTGCTGCCGCAAAAGCCAGAAACACTGTCCACATGGGGGCTCTTGGTGCACCTGACAGAAATAAGGGCATCCCAACCAACAAGTTTGTCACTGGACCAGCATTCACAGTCATTGTCCCAGTTCTCTGATACTGCAGAGCGGTGATAAACTCTACACCCGATGGAAGAATGCGCTATGACCTAACTTAAGCTGAACAGTCATCTGCTTATATGTATAACTTAAAATGAATGGAGTGAATCTAGTAAATTATAGAAGCAGAGACTGTGATCTTTATACATATAACGTAAAATAATTCCTTAACTTTATAAACATTTTGAGTTCTGACGTCGTAACTTGATCAGGTGTGTGCATATATGTGTAAGCGCTGGAGGTGTTTGGATGATCAAGCCAGTCACTGGACTTATCTGGAACTATTAGTATCACTTACAGAGTCAAAAACTAGGGGCGCCTGGGTGGCTCAGTTGGTTAAGCAGCCAACTCTTGATTGCAGCTCAGGTCATGATCTCAGAGTCCTCTGATCGAGCCCTGAGTTGGGCTCTACGCTTAGTGGGGAGTCTGCTTCAGAATCTCTCTCTCCTTCTGCCTCTCCCCCCACTTGCTTGCATATTCTCTCTCTCTCTCTCTGTGTGTGTCTAAAATAAAGAAAGAACCTGTAAAGGTGGGGGGGAGAGTCGGAAATTTAAAATAATCCAACCCTGTCCTTGTGCTGTACAGGAGGTGTGAGGTACAAGCTGGGGCCGCGAGCTCTGACTTTGTGAGAGTGACCTCATGTATCATTGAAAGCAGAGTGCCCCAGCAAGGTAATGGATGCCTCGTTGCTCCCAGGGCTCAGATCTGAGGCTGCTAACTTTGGGCAAGAGTAGACACTTTCTCACTGAGTTTAACTTTAAGCAGAACAAGCCTCATAGAAGCCACCATCTTCTAGCTGTACCATAAAAAAGGTGCAGGTGGTCATTACATTTAAAAAAAAAAAAAAAAAAGAAATTTGCAAATCCCATTTCTACTTGTACTCCTACTTAATAGACCCTTGAGAATATTGGATATTAAAATATCGGTGATCTTGATTTTAAAAATTGGATCTGATTTGTTCAGGATGAATTGCATTTAGGAAAATGTCATATGTTCAGATCTGGGCTCTGTATTCTTTGATGATGATAGACCAGTGAAGATGAATTCAGATGGGGGCAAGAAGCACAGGCATGGGAACTGAAGCCCATGACATGGAGGGAATCTTTGAAGTACCTAGAAGAGCTGTAGGGAAGGACAGGAGGAGCCTGGTGGCATGTGAACTCACCTGTCCTGGGTGGCCTAGGTGGGTTTCTTTGGGACCAATGGATGGACACTTCAAGGAGATGGGTTTGGGTTCAGATATTAGAAGGCAAACTTTGTAAGAGGCAGGGCACCTTGTCCCCTGTGGTGGTCACAGCACTGGCTGGAGGGGAGTTTGGCTCTGGAAGGGTGCTGACACTCAGGGCCCTGGATTTGTTTCCAGAACCGAGTTGAAGGGCGTGTGCCTGGAAACCCCTGGGCAGTAGGAATAATGCAGGTCTTTCAGGACTTGCTGTGTTTTGGCATTGTCTCTGAATTGCCATAGTCTCTGGGCATCTTCTTACTCAGGGTCCAGTAGTGAGCTTACCGCTGCAGAAATGAAACAAAGAGCCCTGCATTCTCTGTGGTCCTAACTCTGGTGGTTCTCGTTAGTTCGACAACATTCATGCAAGTTTGCATCGAGTGTTAATTTCCCTGTTTCCCCAGTGAAAAGGTGGAAGTAGAGAGAGGTTAAGTGGCTTTCTTGTCCAGGGTCAGGTTGCTGGTAGGTGACAGAACTTTCTCTTGATTCTCTGCCTCAAACTCTTTCCACCAGGCAAAAAGCAAGTCTTTGAGGTATGTGGAGTGGCTTTTGAATCTAGGAGTGGGGCAGACAGAGTAGCTTCCTTGATATTTCTCAGATTCTATGTAAAGATACTGACTTTTATATGGATCATAACATCTAGAAGTTGTGTAGCAAAGATCTTTCTTTAAAAATGCAGAGCCAGTCTGGATTTACCGAGTCTTATTATAGGAGAGGGTATGCAGAAATCCTGTTGTGTTCCCCCCACCCCCTGCCACCTTGGGTTCACAGTGCTTTGTTCCAAAGGTCTCAGAAGGGAATTTGTTTTATCCTTCTCATTCTGATCCCTTGGTTGTTCACTCTGGGTCTTTATAGAACCATTGAATGGTTGATCCTGGATGGATATTGAAATATTACCTTGTGGAGGAAAGTCACAAACGGCCTCTCTCCATTAGGATAAGAGAAAAAGAAAAGAATTGCCCAACCCAGCTGCACTCAGTAAGCAATCAGAGGAAAGGGCTCAGCCTGTTTCCAAATTCCATTAAGTCCAAGTTGCAGGGGTCAGCCTGGATGGAGCTTTCCTCCCCTCTCACCCCGAAGAACCTGACATGGCACATCATTTTATCCTCTCAAGTATCAAGCATCCTGCACAAAGGAAGGACCACTCGTTTGGCTCCGGGGAAGATATGAGAAATTAAGGCTCCGCTTCTCTCTCCCCCGAGAGGCTGTTAGAGCCTTAACTTGGAGCCAAGACACACACAAGAGACGACCTCCATTTATACCTTAAAACACCAGTGCTGGGGACTGAATTTGGCGAAAATGAAGTTTCGTCTTCACCTTCGCTTAGCTCCGACTAACACAACGGTGGTTGCTCTGCCCAGTCAGTGAATCTTTTACCTCAGGAAAAAAATGTTTTATACGTGAGGTGAGGTTTGGAAAGGTAGTCTGGCGAGGAAATAACCATGCACATGCATCGTCCAGTCTTGTTCCTGCACTTAGGGTTACAAGAAGGCGAGACCTGGGGGCATTGAAGCTCTGTTCCTCGGTGTCCATTGGGTTGTGTTGACTGTCATGCAGTTTGGGCATCACTGGGTCATTGGGGGATTTTCCATATGAAGATTGGGTGGGGGGGGGCAGTTTGTTTCATTTGTTATGGAAGTGTCATAACATGATGTTGTTGTCCTTCCTCTCTCCTTGGCCACAGCTGACACACCAGGTAACACGCTGTGTTGCTCATGATGACGTATGAGGCCAGCATGGGGTCAGGGCCAAGGAACTGCCTTCACGGTTTGTTTCCTGTCTGTGTGGTTTTCTCATTTAATTTCATATTTGGAGGTGGCTGGAGAGGGAGGGGGGAAGGTTTATGAAACCCGTGCAAGCATTACTAGCACACATCACCTTGGATTCCCTCCTTTTAATCTTCAAGAACATTCCAGCAGCATCCCTCGGGTCTGCTTCTTGTTCTAATTTTGGCAGCTGCCTTGCGTCAAAAGAGAGGAAACAAGAAGCCTCCATAATCACCAGCCATGTTTTGTAACAATAAGGACTTCATAATTGAACTCCCTCATTATTAAACTAGTTAGTGCATCTGAATCTTTGAGCAGTTAATCAGAGTGAATTGGAAAACCAGTAATTCAAGCTTTTCCTGGAAGATATTCCTCGAGTATAGCCACTCAGAGAAGGGAGCCGGGGGGCTGGGTTTCTTCACCCTTGATCTGGAAGTCAGAGAAGATACCACGTTTTCAGATGGACTCACTACTCCCCACCAACCAGGTCTTTTTTCCAAAGCGAGTTCTCAGGTTGTAACCCCAGCTCCCACAAGAACGGACTTGCTGGATTTATGCAGCTCAGGGTTTACTCTAGACGTGGACATGATAGATGGGGCACCGTGGACTCCAAAGCTGTCCTGCAGGGTCCCATCCTCCCAGCATGCTCGAGCTGCAGGTGCCCACAGCTCCTTTGTAGGAATCGGCGGGTGAGAAATAAACAAAGATGAGTCGACCACAGCAGGAGGAGCCAGAACAGAGGCTCTCAGTCATCAGGCACTGACAACAACAGAAGGGTTTTTGATATTATCTTTTTTTTCAAGTACACACAAACTAGAGAGTTAGATTGAGTTCCCTGGAAGTGCATTGGTCACCTGCTTGGCTGTCACAGTGACGGAGACAACCCCTGCCTTCAGGATGCCCACCATCTGGTGCAGTGCCCACATCCGTAAACAGGCTGCGGCCACCGAGCAAGGCCCCTCAGGCCCTTGGGGTCCCCGCAGGAGGCGCAGAGGAGCTGAGCTGCTCGTTCATGGCCTGTTACGTGGAGAAGGAAGTCTCTGGTGCTATAGAAAGTCAGGGGGAGTACAAGAAGGGAATGGTGTTAGAACAAGGGAATCTTATTCTAAGGCAGCTTGGGGGCCCCAGGGTCTCTTGCCGTCCACGAGCGAGCAGGCATAGGCTCACCCGTGAGAAATGTGGACTCCTTTGAAGGTGCCATTCCCAAAGGACAGGGAATGGAACAGACCTCAATGGCCCTTGTTTTCCCTCAAGTTAGGGGTACTGTTCTGCAGTGGGGCTTGGTTGGCAAGAGCTGCCCACAGCCTCCAGGGTTCACTGACAGACTGTGAGGCGGCATGTTTCCTCCTGGAATGCTGCCTCATCTGGGACACTGAGTCACCTGAAGTTTATCCCTCAGAGTCTTTTTCTTGACGTTCTCAGAAAGTCCAAGCTGTCAGGATCCTTGGTTATTGCTTAACTCTGCGACAACACAGAGACCGCCCCCCCACCCCCGCCAGCTGTGAGCGTTGTGCTTGACCAGGGCCCCCGAGCTGGGAGGGGCAGAGCCAGTGCCATTCCGCTGGGGCCTTCCTGGCCATTCCAGTTGCATGGCCACTTTTTATACTTCTACTTTGCTGCATGACTTTTGTCACAAAAAGTACCAGAGGAAAACTGACACTGTAATGCTCAGAAGAAACATGTGATGTTTTGTCTGAATCTGCCTCGGCCTCCCAGGGGCCTCAGATGCTTCCACCTGGATGATTCCAGGGCAGACTGGCCCCTGGGAGGTTCTAGCCGAAGATGCCGTAGCTCCCTTGCAGCGCAGGCGGGCATGAAACACGCAGGTCGAGGGGCCTTCGTTCCTAAGGATGTAAAACAACATAATAAAGATGGTGACCAGATGCAGAACTGGGTCTGTTTAGAAACAACTTGATAAATGGAAAGTAAAATCAAATCCGCATACACCTTATGTCTCAGGCAGCTGGGGCCATGACAGACCCACAGATGGGCAGTTTAGATGGTGGAAATCCATTTCTCCCAGTTCTGGGGGCTGCAAGTCCACGAGCAGGGCGAGGTCTTTCTGGTTCTCAGCAAGGATTAGATTCCCAGCTTGCAGAAGCCGCCCTCCCACATGTCCGCATGGCCTTTCCTACATGTGCTCGCTGCCTCTTCTTGTGAGACCACGAAGTGCACCGTGAGAGCCCCGCCCTCTCCATACCAACCCTGGTCACCTCCCGCCTTCTCCATCTCCAGCACCATAGGCTTCAATGGATGAATTTTGGAAGGACATAAACATTAAGGCCATACAACCTGGTGAATTCCTGTTTTTGTGGGCTGCCGTGTGCCCTCCTGTGCCACTGAAGGAAGAAGACACTCTGTGGACTCAATCACGCAAACCAAGCCTGTTCCCACATCTTCCTCCCCAGGGCCTTAGGTCCCTTGCTAGGATATGTCACGAAGTGTAAGGGAAGGAAGCCAGGATTGATTCAGTGCCCACTCTGGAGTGTGTGCCCTCATTGCAGCCTGTAGACAATGTGGTGAAGGACGAGGTTCAGGGAGGTAATTGGCCAAGATCTGCAGATGATGTGAATCTGAGGTCTGCCTCTGGCCTCCAGACCTCATGCTGTTCACCTGCACCAGGTCCACCTGGCAAGGACCTCAAGGGCTTGGCATGAGGAGGAGCTCAAGGCAGGGCCATGCCTGCCACTCCCCACTGTGGCCTTTTAAGAACTCAGAAGCAGCAGGGTGCCTGGTGGCTCAGTTGGTTAAGCCTGACTCTTGGTATTGGCTCAGGCCAAGATCTTAGGGTCCTGGGATCAAGCCCCACGTTGGGCTCTGCATTCACTGGGGGGTTGGCTTCACCCCACCCCCATTCATTCTGCCCCTCCTACTCGTGTGCATGTGCTTTCTCTAAAATTTAAAAAAAAAAAAAAAACAAAAAACTTTAAAAAAAACTCAGAAGCAGTGATTCCTTTGCCACTCTTGACCTCAACATCTTTCCTCAGGACCTCCGTGGTGGCACAGCTTTTTAGCAAACACTCTCTCACGTGTACATGCACACTCTGGTACCTTCCAGGGAAATTTGGGAGTCACTGCTTCAGCCACTCTGCAAATAGTTGGAACATGCAGAACTCGAAGACAGGCTGTCTCCTGTCTGTGACAAGGGGAGATCAGTCTTGAAACTTTCTAAAACTTAAGGATGTTTAACTACCTAACACGGACACAACAAATCCCTGTTTTTGTGTTCCTTCTGAGGATGATACCTTTTTGTGGGGGATAGGGGGAGTGACACAGTTTGAAGATGGAGGGCAGAGAGAAACCCTGGACGAAGCCCCCCCACCAATTGCCTGAACCCCACCTTGCTGGATTCAGGTATTCATCAGAGGTCTGCCTCACGTGCTTGTGGGGTGATCATGGCACACTCCCGTGTCATTGGATCATGTTAGAGAGGCTCCAGAGCAGGTGTGGTCTTGAGGTAAACTATTGCTTGAGGAAGCTTTGCCAGTGCCCTTCTGCTTTCCAGCGGCATCCCTTTCCATCGGAGTCATGCCGTAGGCTCCAGGCTCCAAGCCCAGGGTGTCATCACCCATGAAAGAGGGAGGCCCCATGAGCCCCACAGCAGGCATCGCCACTCACACACACACACAACTTACCAAGGGCTTCCTTTGTACTCAGGACATGGAGGAAATTGGCCATATGTCTGTGGGGTAATGGGCTCGGCTGCAATATGAAAATCTCTCAAATGGTTAAATTCAATGACATTACATCAGAGTTCATGAAGAGCGACAGCTGCACACAGTTTAATTCTATTTAATTTTTTTAAGGGGGAAAAAGCAAAAGGGAAAATGTTTTAGTTTCTCTTAAGCTGATTTCTCTCTGCTTTTGCCTTAAAAGTGCCTTTCTAGTTGCCACACAGTGATGTGATCATTATCCGCCACCTCGTCGCCGTGCCGTCCCTGCGCGCAGGAAAATACAAAAAGAGAGAGAGAGGGAGACCAGGGGAGCTTGTGAAGTATGACTTCCTATCCCAAGACTCATTGCCTGCGATTCGTAGCGCTTGACAGTAATGATCTTATTACAGTACTCTGGACCTTGAAGAGATTTCATGAGGAGAGAGAAAGGACAGGCCTCCGTGTAATCAAGTGGTGCTGAATATTCCACGCGTTTTTGATCACACACTGATTGGGCACAGTTTTAGCCCATCTTCTAGTCAATTATGCATGGCCCCTGCGCTCTCGGAGAGTCAGAAACATTGATGGCTGTTGTCTGGGTTTTGGCAGGCAGCCAGGGGTTTGAAGTGCCTTGCACACCATCATCCCAGGATAAGTGCTTTTTAGTTGGAATTGATTACCTTTCTTTGGGTTTTGCTTAATAGCAAAACTGCATTTGGAGAGGGCTTCAGGTGAAAAATGGACGTATTAGCCATTTAGAGCATCTGAACTCCCAGGCAATCCTTGGGCTTCCCTTGTTTCTGTCTAATTTCTGTTTAATGATATGACGTTTGGTAATATTTAAGATATTCCACGTCCTTTGCCGCCAAGCACACATGTTGAGCGTGGAGGGCAGGTTGGAGTGCATGGCCACCATTGGGGGCCTCCAGGACAGTCTGGGGGATGCGGCTCCAGACTCTGAGGGGGTCTCCGCCAGTGAGCTTCCATCCTGGTCAGAAGGCATTAATTACCTAGAGAGATCTGTGTCTGCAAGAAAATAGATGGTGGGTTTGTCCTGCAGTTGACCACCTCGTCATAGGTCACTGTGGCACGCTCTGCTGGTTGATGCCTAAGAGAGCTGTTAGCTTGGGGCTTATGCAGTTGTGTACTTCCCATTATTGATCTCAAAGCCTAGTGATATTTGAAAGGATGAGATTTTTCCTACCAGAATGATCACTTGATATTGTCCATTATGAAGCTAACACAGTTAAGCAAATGATAATATGCCTAAGAGACCACAGTTATGAACCAGGATTTTTTCTTCCCTGTGTTACCCTCAGAATTCTGGTTCTTAGTGTGTAGATGGTCTCAGAATCATCAGATAGGAAAACATCAAAGTTCTTTTTAAGTGTGTGTGTGAGACCAAGGAGTTAGACATACCAAAACCCAGTGGAGGGGAAGGGGGGAGTTGTTAGTAGATGTTTCTAGAAATCTGTCCTGAGCCTACCTCTAGCCATTGACATAACTGACACTGGAAATGGGAACTATGCCATTTTGCCACGGGGTCCCTCAGTAACCTGACTTGACTCTTCTTAATTGAGTAAATAGGTAGCTTTGTTCTTTTTTCTTGGTTTTCATTTAGAGCTTTCTTGCTTTCTGCAGGTGGGAATAATTTTCCTCTTCAGTGGCTCTCTGCAGAAGCCATGCATCTCTGTAGCAAGGTTACTAAACAGCCCTAGGAGAACTTACCAGAATCCCTAACTCCATGTTCTCTGTGCACGTGCACAAACAGAGGGTTTTTTTCCTTTCTCAGTCTCGTGAAAATAAAATTATTTTCTCTCAGTGCACATTGAGTGATGATTCTTGAAAAGAGAAAACCTCAAAACAGAAAACCAAAGTTGACCATCACTGATGGCCAGAATTGCCCCCGATTGTTGACCTTTGCATGGTGTGGGCAGTGCAGCCTTCTTTGTGGCCTCTCAGCCCCATGGGAATCTCTTATTCACATCCACACTCCATACTGTGGCGTATCTAGGACCTTTCCTAAGGCATAAGTTCATGTAAAATAAAGGATTTTATAATAGGTTTTCAAAAGGATATTCCTTGATTTTGATAAGTTCCTATTCAAGCCCTTAAAGACTTTTGTCATCTTACCCATTGCTGCATTTCAACAGGTTGATAAAATGTGTTTTTATAACAACTGGAACATGCCAAATCCGCAGTTAGCTAATAATGCAAGTTTTAAAGGCCATAACTTTAGAAGAGCAGGGCATACAGTATGATGATCTCCTTTCAGCCTGTAATTTTACCTGAAAAAGTGAGTCTAGTGTTTGCATTTAAAGCAAAAGAGTCAATAAACTCATACAGTTTCATCTATGAATGCAGAATAGCTCTTGTAATTAACCTGTAATTTACCCTGAACAGGCCAATCAATTGATGTAAACAATTAAAGACCAACTGCTTTCTTGAAATCTGCCCCACCCTCCTGACAAACATTGGTTCCTCACAGTGTTGGGAGATCAGTCTCTTAAAACTAGGATACCAGAAGGATGGAGGGAAGGATTCATCTAGTGGTTGGTGGTTTGGGACCATTTTCTTAACTCGTAACAGTGAATGTAAGTTGTATTGTCTGTCGTTGGCTCTCAAGGAGTGCTAAAGACAGTATTGACAGCATCCTTCCCAGTTCTGCCAGCGGGAATGGGAAGGGACACGGACATGGTTTGGCTGTTTTTTTTTTTTTTTTTTTTTTTTTTAAGATTTTTTTTATTTTTTTTACAGAGAGAAATCACAAGCAGGCAGAGAGGCAGGCAGAGAGAGAGAGAGAGGAGGAAGCAGGCTCCCTGCTGAGCAGAGAGCCCGATGCGGGACTCAATCCCAGGACTCTGAGATCATGACCTGAGCCGAAGGCAGCGGCTTAACCACTGAGCCACCCAGGCGCCCTGGCTGTTTTGTTTTGAGCAGCATAGAACCCCTCACCCCCACCCCACCACCATGAGCACTCATGGAGGGGGAGGAAATGAAGCCAGCCCACAGCCATCATCTCCTCCAAACTATGCATGGTTCCAGAATGGTGGTAAAGAGCCACTGGTCTTCTTAAATTTTGAACATTTGAAGATGAATATGTTGCTGGTGTCAGAGTAACTTGTTACCTTCTATTTCTGATCACAACAGATCAGATTAGTTCACCCAAGAGGATTCTTTGTCCCAAGTTCCTTTCTTAAAGAACTCTAAGACATGATTTGAAGCCATTCATTTATAAGCCAAATCTAGTTCTTGGTGTCACTTTTTTCCCAAACCTCAAAGTATTCTGATTCCCCCCTCCACACTGTCAAAATCAATGAGTACATTGTGTGACTGGGATGGAACATTCCATAAGCGATCAAGGTCTGCATCAAGGAAGGGCATTTACCCCTGCAAGGCCATTTGCAGGCAATTTCCAGGGAAGCAAGCTGGGAAAGGAAGTATGCATTAGGAGAGACTTGGGGCTCTGGGGATGCTGGGGCCACATGGGGGTGGGACCTAGAGGCCGCAGGGGAAAGCTGGACCTGCAGCTGAGATGCTGCCAGGGGGCCAGGGCTGGAAAGGACTCCATCCAGGCAGGGCTACTCTGTCTTTTGGCAGGTGAGGTTGGGCTCCATCCTTTGCTTGCAGCTCCTCCCCCCATTTTCCTCGTTCTTGCTTCTGTTCTCATTTTACTCTTTCTTTCTCGAACTTCCTTTACCTGGGACTTTTCTTGCTTTTTTTCTTATTTTCTCTTTCCATTTTTTCTGATCTATACCTCAATAGGCATCTTTTTTTCCTTTACTTTCTTATTTTCTTTCCTTGTGTTTTGCTAATTTTTTAACTTTCTGTGTATCATGAGGAAATACATAACATAAAATCTGCCCCTGGAAGCTTAGGGTTCATTGACATCGGTCAAAGTGTCGCCTAACCATCACCGCTGCTGATTTTCAGATCTTTATTGTCGCCCCTTTCTCTGGCCCAGGGTGACCTCTAGCCTACTTTTCGGCTCTGTGGATCTGCCCGTGCTGGATACGGTCTGTAAATGGGATCATTTAGCGTTTGTCCTTCGTGACCGGCTCCTCACACTCTGCCTATCTCCAGGGCTCACCATGCACACATGTGTCAGTGCTCTCTTCCTTTTTAATATCGAGTCATATTCCATTGTGTGCACAGACCACGTTTGGCTTACATGATAACCTGCTGATGGACACTTGAACTGTTTCCACTTTAGGCTGTTGCGTAATGTCGCAGTGAACATTGGCATAAAATAGCTGGTCCTTTTTCTCACTTTTTTTTTATAGCGTTTATGGAAGAGTGCATTTAACTTTTTGAAGAGTGTCCGGATTCCCTTGTTCCTTACATTGCTCTCTGCCTTTCCTTTCTTTCCTCATCTGTACTATGGACTTGAAGGACCTCCCACAGTTGAATGAATCAATTTTTGTCTCCCTCTTAATTACAAAGCTAAATATATATGACTTGAAGATGTGTTTGAATCTTTTCCGTTTTCCTTTTTAAAAAGCTCTAAATGTTTTTTAGTTCAAAGCTCCTTTCATTGGTTTGGGAGTGTTGATGGACTCCCCACATCTGCTGCTTGAGTGGATCACACCACCCAGCATCCTGAGCCCACGGGCTCCCCCTGACCACACAGACTCAGAGCCACAGGCTGGCGTCCCCAGGGGGTGTGCTCCTGTGTCCACACACCTGCCTGTCCTACGCACAGGCATTTCTCACTATGGTTGCTCAGACCCCAACATGCCCCTCTGCAACTTCCTAGTAGTGAGCAACCGGGTGGGTTCATGAAACCTTAAAGACAAGAGATGATTATTCCTCACTTCTGCCGACTACTTTGACCAAGATGAGCTTTTCCACTTCCCTTCCGAATTAGTGACCTCAGCCGTTCGCCTTTGCCCGTCATCCCGCTGCAGCAGAACCCATGTGCTGGGTCAGGTGTCCCGGCCTCCACTGCCCTGTCCTCCTCACAGCACTTCCCAGGACTCAAGTTCTGGTCTCTGGTACCCGTCACTTCATTTTCAAGACAACGTGGGTCTGAGCACTGGCGCCCTCCTAATTCCTGTGCATTTTGCCTGCATGTCGTTAAAAACTTCCAGCCTGGCTCATGAAGGAATGCAGCCGATTGCTATGGGCTCCATGGTTGTATGTTTCTCTCTGTAAAAGCTCAAATACTGCTATCTGTTCTGTGAACCAAAGTTAGTATCAGAATAGAAGCTGCTGTTTTCAGGACAAGTCAAACCCTCGTCCCTCCCTCTCCACTCTGCCTGCCCCTCCTTCCAGCTACCCAGGCCAGCAGGTGCAGTGCCAGCCCCCCAGGGCAGCCTCTGTGGCTCAGGCATTAGGACGGGGCCCACTAGGATGGCTTGTCTCTGCTCCACAGTGTCTAGGGCCTCACTTAGAAGACCAAGTCCAGAGGCTGGAAGTCTCTGGAATGGTTGTCAGCTACTTATGGGTGCCTGTGAGGACCTTCACAGGGTCTGTCAGCCAAAACATCTGCACATGAGCTCTCCACATGGCCAGGGCTTCCTCCTGACACAATGGCCAAGCACCATAGGAGAGCCATCATGTAGCCAAGAGGAAGCCATGTTTCCCTCTGCGCCTAAGCCTCAGGGGACACACAATATCACTTCTCCTATAAACTGTCAACATGGTCACAGAGTCCCACCTAAGTTCCAGGTAGGGAAGTAGGCTCTGTCTCTTGCTTGGAGTGTGGCAAGGTTCTAGAAGAGTGTGTAGACCCAAACATTGCTGCTCCCATTAAGGAAAAATCACCACGGGTAGTAAATAAATACATGCTATGTCAGGTTGTGGTCAGTGCAGTGGAACAAGATGACGTGGAGCAGGAGGACTCACATTCCCCGGGGGAGGGCAAGGTTATTTTCTGAGGTGGGCGAAGGGGCCAGGAAGGCTCCCTGAGGAGACCTAGGAGCAGAGACCTGGCGGAGGAGGCGAGGCTGGGAGCAGGTGGTCCGCTGGGGTCCGCATGTTCCTGGCAGAGGGGTCGCATTCCCATTGGAGTTACGGGGGCCTCAACAAACTCAGCACTTGTCCCTGGTCAGTCTAGTGACCTCTGTGCATATTTATGTTCTGCTGTATTGCTGACTTTTACCTTGATTTCAGTATCGTGATTTTTTTAGTGGTTAAATAACAGGAAAAATCATTTCATTTTATTTTTAGAGTTGTTATATGTTTATTTCTCCATTTCTTAGTAGAAGAGTCAATATAAAAATATTTCAGCCTCTAGCCTCTTCCCCACATACATTTGTACTCCAGTATTATGGGATTTGCCCTTTCCAAGCAGCACTGGGCATCTAGAACTTGTACTGCCTTTAAAGGTGCTCCAGAGACCCACTGAATACAAAGGGATGCTTGAGAAAAATGATCATTTTTCTACATGCTAAAGAAGAAGAAATACAGAAGAAGTTCTTAAGTATTTTATTCTGTGTAGAATTATTTTCAGAGTTGGGAGAATGGCATTGGGAGTTTTCCAACAGTGGGAGGAAGACATGAGCCCTTAATAGTGAATATTCTCCTTTCTAGTGCTCTTAAGATGAAGGCAATCACATAAGGTTATCTTGCTTCATGGGTAATTAAGGCATTTCACTCTGTGATCCCTTATTCTAATGAAGAAGAAGAAATTTCTCTTTTGCTGAATTATTTCTTACAAGGGCTTTATTTCTGCTCATTGCTCCGATTTTGCAAAGTGTTCCTTTTACTTGTGATTGTCCCCTATAATGTCTTATTGGACTGTGAGTCAGGAGGAAAAAAAAAGTAAAGATTCTCCACAGAATCAAACTTTTTAAAAAATGCTTAGAATCTCACTGCCCACAAAAGCAAAACAAGCAACATGGCAAGCATCCAGTTCCCTCTCTTCTCCTTCAGCTGTAGCTACACTTTGCTCACCTGTGGCGTTTGGTTTCTTTGCCAAGGACATGGTGGATCCAGGTAGGCAGGTGGCTGTGCATGAAGAGAGGCTGGGGAGGGTGAAAGTCGTGGGACCAGGCAGATAGAAGCCATTTAGGAATTCGGGCTCAGGAACCATGCGTGCTGGGTTTGAATTAGGCTCTACCTCTTGCTGGCGGGATGACCTGGGTGAGCTCCTTGTCCCTCCCATGGCAGTGCTCTCAGCTGTGAAATGAGGGGACCGTGCCATGCCCTTGCTGTCCGAGTCATGGAGCTCTATCCTGAGTCCACAGGACAGAACCTGCCCCTCATTCCTTCTCGGGAGCTGGTTCGTGCATACCACAGTATTACTCTCGGGAGCCGGAGTACTCCCCGCGTGTCTGAAGATGATGCTGACTCACCCAAGAAAGGGCCCAGGGGCCCTGTTGTTCTGACGTAAGGGGTCATTCGTTAAATTGTGCTACTTTCAGTGTCATGGACAGTAGCAATCAGAGATCATCCTTGAAAGAGCATTGACCAAAATGTTGAAGCTACTTCTTCAACATCCAGACCTCCTGCCTGCTACCATTCTTCCCTCGCGTGGTGGGCAGCAAAAGAGAGTGGCCCCTCTCACTGCCGCATGAGCGGGAACACAAATGGTTTCCAGGCGGAAGTGGCAAGTTGCCACAGCACCCCACTGCATCGACTCCTCCCAGTCTCTCACAGCTGATCTCCAAATGAAGGCCATACGCCTTCCTCTGCCTCCTCCAGGGAGCCTACCCAGCCACAGAGGTGAACTGGAGATCCTGCACTGTCGTGACTGCCATTAACATTGGAAACCACCCCCCCCAAAAGAACCCACAAAAAACAGATTTTTTTTTTTTAAATTGGAAATTCCCTAATTAAGATAGTGGTAAAAGTGCATTAAAGATGAAGAAAAACAACTTAATATTGAGGCATGGGTTTTTATATTATGGCCTATCAATGACTTTAACATAGACTCTGCACCTTCAAGACCCCAGTGGTGTTGTTTTCCCTCAGCATTGGCAGCAATGGGTCTAGGACGCTCCCACATCAGAGCTGTGCAACTGAGAAGGCCGACTCTTTGTGGCGAGGACAGAGCAACGCATTGCTTTTCCTCCTTTTGCTACGCTGCTGAATTGACTGGGGCTGCTTGTCCTGTGTCCTGTGCCCCTGCATACTTGCTGGTGTCCCCAAAAGCCCGGCACTGTGTACGCGTGTGGGGTGCTCCTAATGTATGCTGATACAGTGGAAGAAGAGGAAGGGTACCTCCATGGGCCCACATGGACATACCAGAAGGTTTTCCAAAGTATTTCTTCCGTACAAGTTGGTTTTATGTGATATAAACCCAAAAGTTTGTATTTTGGATAATGAATCCAGCAAGATGCTCTGAAGGAAAAAGTTGCGAAAACATCATGTAGTCTGTTTTCCTGTTGGGAATTTTAGTCGACAGATGTGCTCGGAAACAGAGTCTTCATTTAACTTATTTAAACGGTGATACCAGGTGGGTGTGGCCACACCCATCTAAACCGTAGTTAGTCCTCAGGACCATTATTCTGTTCTGGAACACATTTTGGGAAATGTTCAAACCAAAGAAGACAGTGTCGGGTTTGGTGGTTTTTTTGTTTGTTTGTTTGTTTGTTTGTTTTTAAGATCTTTTTAAATAATCTCTGCACCCACCATGGACCTTGAACTCACAACCTCAAGATCAAGAGTCTTGCTCCACCAACTGAGCCAGCCAGGCACCTTGGGAGTACAGCATTTTAATTGCTTATCCGACAGTGTGTGGGATGTCCTGAAGCCTCCTCACTGCTAATTTGGGAAAGACTGAGTGAGCACGTGGGATTTCACCCATGTGAAAACCCAGAACATTCCTAGGGTCACAGAGGTCTTGAGTGTTTGTTCAGCTCTGGAAAGCTGCAGTCCCAGGACTGCTCTGGGGCAGACGTCTGCCTCATGGTCCCTGGCCCCTAATTCCCAAAGAGCTCCAGGCCAGAATTATAGCTCACATTACAGATCACCTGAAATCAGACAGCACACTTTCCTTATGTGTCTTTTTTAATAACTGTGTGCTTTCATTTTATCCTTTCAAGGCACCTTAGAGAATGCTTACCCCTGCTTTAATCCTTTGCATTTAGCATATGTATTCCTGCAAGCTAGTTACACATAGGGATGTTCCTGACTTTTTCATTGCCGTGTGATAGTGGAAGGAGATAATGTTGTCTTTCTGTGCAGGTGCTTATATTCATCTGGAACTTCCTGATGGACAGACGCATATACTCCATGGAGGCTTGCTTCTTTCCATGTTGAAACTTGAAAAATAAATCATCTTCATTACATTTAATATTTATTATTTACTCTTTGCCAAACTATACACTAATTGCATTCTGTGCATTATCTTCTTTAATCCCGACTTTCCCCCACCCCGACCTGATGAGACAGGCATTAAGCAAGAGTAGAGGGTTCAAAAGACCAAGTTGTGTTGGTTTCCACGTTCTGTGAATTTCCTGGGGAGAGAGAGTATATTGAATGGATTTGATTTTAATCAAAACTAAATGATACTCAGAATCAAAATAATACTCAGCATATGGTGCCATAGAAATAAGTATATTATTTTCAATGTTGTTTCTCAGTAAAATCTTTAATTTACCTAAAAGGCATGCTAACCACCACCCTCCCACGGTGGGGGCAGGGTTGGGGGGCAAGGACAGAAGATCTGCTTCAAGAAACTGCAGGCTCTGTGCATCTTGGACGGGAGGCCTGTGCCACAGCCCAGCACCCTAGGAGGGCACAAGCCTCCATAGGGCACTCGGATGCTGCTGGTCAGATGTTACTGTTGAGCAAAAATGTAAGCTGTCCTGAGCCAATGGGAAGCCCTTCTGCTCTCCTGCTGCCCAGGATTCTGTGTCAGGACCCTGCTCTCTCCGCGTGGCTTATTCATCTTTGTTCACGTTGTGCTTCGCTCTTTCTCTCCCTTTTCTCTTCTCTCCCTTGCCCCTCACCCAAAAACTCCATTCTGCAAATGGACTCGGAGATGGGCCTTGATAAAACACTGGCGTGTCGCCCTCGCAGCCTCCGCGTGGCGGTGTCATTAGCTCTTGCTGATTATCTGGCTGCGCGAGCTGAAGCTGCCGCCGCGGCGGGCTTGGCGGGGTGCGGAGATTAACTGGGGGCTTTCCAGCCGTTTGTCACACAAATAGCGGTGCCAGTAAACTGAAAAACGATAAATCATTTTTCTCAAGATTGAAACCTTTTATCAGTTGTTTCAGTTTCATTATTCAATCAACGATTAGCAGCCAGCCATCCTCGCTCAGTCATCCGCTGCGCACAGCTCCGGCTGCTGCCAGCTGAGCAGCTCACAGGCCCCTTCCTCCCACCTGTCCTCTTGCTGGTCCCCGCCACTAAATAGACAAGCAGTAGGTAGGTTTCTGGTGTTCCTCTCCTGATTTCCTAAAGCTAGGCTTTGACACACGGTTCCTTTCTGCTGCAGCTGTGAGATTGGTTGGGGGGGGGGGGGGCATTTTTCTTTTGCCTCCTGGTAGGTGTTTTATTTAAGATATTTTTGCCTTTTAATTTAAATGTCTGCCATCTTGATTAGAGAAATGAGGTGGCAGTATTCTTGGTCACACCTAAGTCCTTGATGTCGGGGTGAATGGGTGATGGAGCCCTTTGGCTGCCCGCTCTAGAGCCCAGTGATACTGTGGTTCATTGAAAACAGAGTCGTTCTGGAATGTTGACAGATCATGGCCATCAGAAAGGCCTGCAAATTTTGTAAAATGTGGGGGCTACTAATAGAGATCTTTGCCTTTTTTTTTTTTTTCGCTTTTTCATTCACGTTTAGTCTATCAGAAAATATATTTCTACCACTAGCTAAATGTGGAAGAGGGAAAAATCACTTAGTTTATTTATGTATCATTGAGACCATACTTGGTTATTCTGTTGGAGCTCTCCTCAGCCAGGAGTGGAGAAGTATATGTGTGTGTGTGTGTGTGTGTGTGTGTGTACACATGCACGTATATGTGAAGACTTTAGGGCAGACTTTTCTTGTAAGAGAGAAAAAGAGCATGAGTTTGGGGGGGGGGGAGAGGGAGAGAAAGAGCCCCAAGCAGGTTCCATACCCAGTGCAGAGCCTGATGCTGGGCTCGAGCCCACAACCCTGAAATAAAGACCTGAGCCAAAATCAACAGTTGGACCCTGAACTGACTGAGCCACCCAGGCGCTCCTAGTGAAGACTATTTTTTTTTTTAAGATTTATTTATTTATTTATGTTAGAGAACACACGAGAGAAGGGCAGAGGGACAGAGAGAAAATCTTAAGCAGACTCCACGCTGAGCACAGCCTCACGTGGGGATCCAGTGTCACAGACCTGAGACTGAGACCTGAGCCAAAACCAAGAGTTGGGTGTTTAACCAGTTGAGCTACACAGGTGCCCCAAGACTTTTAAAAATACTATAATTTTAGAAATATTCTGAATTATATTTCTACAACTTTCAAAAATACTTCCATACCATCTTAAGACTAATCTGTATTTTTTTCCTTGGTGGTACATTTTTGTGAGGGATGTGACTGTGTCTTGTTCCTTCAGTTCCTGTATATCAACATCAAGATAACGTCATACAGTATGTGGTTAGTGGTTTGTCACATGCTGATACCATTAAGTTGTCCAATTTATTGTTTAAGAAGAAGTAATTTGGAGAACTTTTCCAGCTTCCCCAGTGTAGTCATTTTCCAAGATAACTAGTAAAAACCTCTGTACTTTGTAACTGGAACACTCCCAGCCCCACTCAGTGAGAAGGTTCTGGTCTCCCCGTGGATTGTAGCAGTCCTGTCCCATCTGCTGAGATCCCTTTCTGCCGCCCTTCCTTGCCATCTTCCTCAACATGTGTGTGAAACATGGTGCGTGCACACCCGCCCCCACCACCACGAGGGAGTTCCTTGCTCTTGTTAAAGAGTTTCTTGGGGAAAAAGAGTTTCATCTTTTTCTCCTTCACCTTTGAGAACAGAACTCCATACATCCCCCTGTCCTCCCTGGATGAGTGGCTCACCAGGAGAAAATAGTGGAGGCTCTGAGAACTAATACAGAAGGTCACCAGGAATTATTCAGATAACACTCCAACCAGTGTTTCCCTCCCTCGTGTCTGTCATGCCGTTTGAGCTTTTCTTTCTGTGCATCTTACACTTTGCATGGTCTCGATCTTGTGCACGCAGTAAGGGGAGGATGGTGGCATGCACCGAGGCAGACTTTGTGCCCCTCTTGGTGCCATGTCCCCTTCATGTCTTGTGGCAGGCCTGGGATGGAGGAGGAAGGGGACAGTGGCACTCTGCTCTGAGTCACCCTTTGGCCACCCTGTGCCTCTGCCAGATGGGGTGGCCTAAGCATCAGCTTTCCTACCTCACTCCCGTTCTCTGTTGTATATTACCTTGCCTTGCCCCTGCACCCCTGAGGAGAGACACATATTCACTATGCCAGCTGGTTGGGCCAATGACCCACTGAATCCCACCACAGCCTGTGACTGTATCTCCTCTAAGAAGGGAGCAGTCCATTGCCATCCTGATACTATTTTCTGGGCAGTTTGCATGTCCTACATGCTCTGTAAAATACCACTTTTCTTCCCTGAAAGAATTAGAAAAAAAATAAATAATAAAAGAAAACCCTCAAATAATGCATATGTGATACAGATTCCTGTGTTGTATACTCCTTCATGAAACTGATGGTCAAAAACCATAAGGCCACAAGCTTAGTACTTGTATGGAATGAGCCACTCTAAGATTCCTTTATCTTACAGTTTGGGGTTTTTCTATATGAAATGCCCCTCAGTGAGAATGGCCGATTGTACTTCATATCTTGTACCCAAATGAAATATATCTATTTGGGACAATATTTTGTAGATGCACTTGTGATTGCACACTTGTTTTGCCTACCTAACTTTATCAGTATTTCTCTGTGTAAGAAAAGGGGCTGATTTGGTCCCCTGACACTTGGGAATCTGAGCTCAGACCTTCCAGAGCAGATAACTTCCCACAGCTGTGCCTTCCTGAATTTCACAAAACCAACTTAGCATGACTCTGGTCTTTAATTTTATTAAGCTCTTCCACTTTTAGTTAAAAAGGTGAGTTTCTTGTGCTGATTACAAGGAAAGATCTAAATTCAGCATGGGAGCAAACATTTTCTCTCAGTGGGTCGAACTCATTTTCTGATTCTTGCAAGTTAATTCTGAAGATTGATTGGAGCATTGTTCAGACTTGGTACACTTTTGTTAAATATATGTTGTAATTCACTAAAGGGGAAAAAACATAATTTCAAGGTCGGTAATGCCAGATGACATACAAGGAGACAGCTTTAGTATCCATAAGAGCTGGCCTTATTGAATTGCTGCCTCTAGAGAGCATTAGTTCACAAACGTACCCTGAAACTCATGTTCATGATCAGAAATTAAACAGCCCATCTCGGCACAACCACTGGGTGGAGCAGGCTTTCAAGTTGTTAAGAGTTTCCAGAGTGGGGGCTTCTGGGTGGCTCAGTGTGTTAAGCAACTGCCTTTAGCTCAGGTCATGATCCTGGGGTCCTGGGATCGAACCCTGAGTTGGGCTCCCTGCTCAATAGGCAGCCTGCTTCTCCCTCTGCTGCTCCCCTTGCATGTACTCTCTCTCCCCTCTCCTCAAATAAATAAAATCTTAAAAAAAAAAAAAAAAAAGAAGAAGAAGAAGAAGAAGGAGGAGGAGGAGGAGAAGAATTTCCAGAGCATGTGTGACACGTACTGGTCATGCCACACAAAGATTTCAAAGTGTCTTTAATTTGTAAACGTTGGTTTAGTGAGAATAAGTGATACCTGACAATGAGATAATAGTTTCCTCTGTACATACTCCAAGCAGTAGAGTAATCCTTTCCCTGGGTAATGTTACTCTTGGCCTTTCCTTCCGAAGAAACAATTAAAATGATCAGGAGAAAAATAACCATACTCCTGCCCAAAGATGCTTATTATAGTATTTTTAATAGACTTTATTTTCTAGAAAAGTTTTAGTTTCTAGAGAAGACTTCTAGAAAAATTGAGGAACTACTGCAAGTAATTCCCAGATGACCTCCACACATACACATGTGTACACATGAGTTCCCTCGTTATTCACATCTTTAATTAGTATGGCATATTCATGAGCCAACATTGGTACATTCTTATTAACTGAAGTCTGTACTTTTTTTGGATTTCCAAGGTTTTTACTCGCGATCTCTGCTCCAAGATGCCTGCCAGGATACCACATGACACATGGGGCTGCGACATTTTCTCAGACTTCTTGTTGTGGATGACCTTGACAGTTTTGTGGAGTGCTGGTCAGGCATACTGTAGGATCTCCTACTGCTGGAATTCATCTAATGTTTTTGTTAGGATTAGTCTGGGGCGGTGGTTTTGAGGAGGAAGACCACAGAGGTAAAGTGCTGTTTGGTGGGGGTGGCACCTGGGTGACTCAGTTGGTTAAGCATCCCACTCTTGATTTTTGCTCAGGTTGTGATCTCTGGTCATGACAGTGAGCCCTGCATCGGGCTTTGTACTTGGTACAGAGTCTCCTTGTCCTCTCCCTCCCTCTCTGTTCCTCTTCCTCTCTCTCTCTCAAAATAAGTAAATAGGATCTTTGGGGGGGGGGGCTGTATTTGTCATGCCCTTCTCAAGTGTCATACTCCCTCTGGCGTATATGACCTTGATCGCTGGCTTGAGGTTGTTTGTCGGCTGCCACTCTGTGAAGTTACCCGCCCCACCCTCCCACTTCCACACTGTGCTCCTGGGGAGGAAGCCTCTTGGTCAGCTGTCCCTGAGAATTGGGAAGTTAGGCTCTTCTTCCTCTAGGGTTTGGTAACAACATAAATTATTTGGGATTCTTCTACATGGAAGCTTTATCTCTTCTCCCCCATTTATTTATTCAGTTACTTCTTTATATTTGCATCAACTCTTGGCTATTTCTTTTATACTTTAGGTTATAATCCAGTACCACTTTGCTTATTTTGTGCTCAAACTGTTCCAGCTCTGGCCACTGGAAGTCCTTCCTGTTGGCTCCTGTGCCTCTTGTCACCTGCCCCACACCCCAACAATTACGCTTATTTGCCTTAGCCCTTCCTTAGCTTCCTAGGACCATACAACGCCCTGGGCTCATTTGTGCATTTCCTGACCCAGTGCTAGAATGAGCCACTTCTCTGAGGAGCCCTAGTTCTTTTTGTTGGAGAATAGCATTGGAGACAGAGATCCGTGGACTAGATTTGCTTGTTGTGACTGGTGTCATTTCTCCTTGGCTCTGTCCTCAGCATGGCAGAGAAGAGAGACCAGTGTGTGTGTCCTACCACGTCTGTACATAATTCTATATGTGACCATCTCTATCCATATTAAGTCAAAGAGAAGATAATGTTTTTAGTAACATGAAGCTGGAAGTAACTAAATACTTAACGATAAGGAACAGCTGCGACTATGCCATGCTGACTCCATGATGCAGCTGTTAAAAAGAATGATTTTGAAAACTCTGGTAACCTAACACCTTGCATTCAAAAGTAATACAGGTCTCTGTAGAAGTCATACCTGTAAGTGGGGTAATTATGCATACATATGGATAAGAACTTTGAAGAGGACAGTGAGATAGCTCATGGTTTATTCTTATTATTAAACTGCTGTGAAGCTAACTTTGCTCCTGCAATAATATTGAAGCAGTGTTCCCGTATGTTCTTGCTTGAGGCTGAATAAAGTGGGTGTATTTAGATCATTCTTACAGAAAGCAATGAGACCTTTATTGTTACTCTGCTGTGTGAGTGCAGCTCTCTCCTGGGCCCTCCTGAGATAACTGTGACCTTGTTTGTTCACTCACAGTAGCCAGGGGGCAAGCTGCAGAGCTGCAGAGTTCTGTGTGGCCAAAGCAGTTTTGCAGAAAGCAACATGTTAGTGTTTCAAGGCATGCTTGTCCATGGTAGCAAGAAGAATCAAAAGTTTAGAAATCTTCTCTCTGTCACTCTGCTCTTTGTACCCTATCGACTAAACACGTACCCGCCTATCTCACAGCTTCCGTGGTTTCTGAAGCTACAGATCAGAATTCTGTTAGAAATTTCCAGGGAAATTCTCCTGAAATGCCAAAGGTTACAAATGTTTCCGAGAAGATATTTTTGCTAGTCTTCTCGGATTCACATAGCCATGTCTGTGGGGACTGTGACGGGCGAAATAGCCCTGAAGAAGTGTCCTGTTTCACTCAGACAGGTGTAGGAAGTCAGCTACAAAGATGGCAGATCAAATGCGGCATCCGCCATGGTGGAAGCTGGTGGTCCAGTGATCACAGCCCCTCAATTATAGCCCTGCAAGGGGCGCAGGCAGCCGTCATCAAATAATTACGCCTTTGATTAGTTGCTTTAACTGGTCATCGCCTTTGAAATACGATAGTGCAATTCAAGGTTTTATTAAAAAACTATTTTTTCTGGAATTGTTGAGAAAGAATTTATGTTAGTAAAAAAAATCCAAAGAAAAGCCTGCAGTACATTCTCTTGGAGACTGGGAAGAAAAAATGAAGAAGAAAGGAAAGCAGGGGTGGGAGGTGGGGGGGATGAATGTTTCCCATTATCACTCCTTCCCTTGGTAAGCCCCTCAGGCAGCCTGCTGCCCAGTCCCCCCACCCCCCCACAGTGTGGCTGGCCCTTTTCCTGCCACCCACTTCCCCAAGCCCTGAGCTGGCCCTCTGGGGCTGGCCCTCGAAAGGGGCTGGGAGATGCAGCTGGGCAGAACCCTTGCCCCATCACACTTAACTGCGTGAACACAGTTGAAGCCATCTCACAAAAGGTGTATTCCATACACACATCATTCATCTTGGCAAAACTCATTTGCACCTCATTTTGTCCTAAGTGAGAATTTGGTTTGCATCTTGTTCCTGTTTGGAATGCCAGGTATCCAGCCCCGTAACACGAAATGCCATTCCCAGAGTAACTAGCCCTAGAGAAAGCTGAAGACCCATCACTACGCATTAGCTCGACAATCATCCACAGGAGAGTGAAGCGGGGCTCCGTTGTCCATATGATCCTTACAAGTCGTCCCCAATCTCCCCCCCCAAAAAAACCTTTCCTTTTCAAAATGAATAGCTGCTCCATGAAGACAGGGAAAGAAGTTAATACCATGTACTGATGTGTTTCCACTCTCCCTCTGAGACTGTGCCAAACCCAAGATCTACACCCAGATTTATCATGAAATTGTGCTCAACTTCAGCTCTTATTTTATTCTAGTCCCTGTTAAAAGTCATCCTCTTGGCATCATACTGAAAAACCCGATTAATTTTGGGTACCCTTGAATCCTTACCCTGCAACGCAGTGTGTTTCTAGGCCATGAGGAAAGCTGGCTCTCCACCTAATTGGAACTTCTGGTTTTATGGTGTATCCCGGAGCTTTCGCTTAGTTTTTATTTTCGCTGTTTTCTGGGGTTAATGGTATTTTCTGTGTGCATCTGCATTAACCACTATGCAGAAGCCCTCGGCAGCTTGCCTCTCCTAGCAGCATTAAAGAAGCCACCGCTACGGAAATTGTATTTGCTGTAAAGAAAGCCATTAGGAGTTATTGGAAATTGAATTAAAATTTTATAATTAAGGGTCAGTGACTTAATTTCAGGTTTTTCTTTAGTTGGGTGTTTTATCTTCTGCGTTCTGGAGCTTCTGATTAGCTAGCTCTCGTCTTGCTAGAAACTGGCAACGGTGAAGTTCTTTTGCTTCCTGAATGGACGTCCTATATTTGCTTGGCCTCCGGTTTTGTTTAATCCTCTCAAAGCCCTTTTAATGGACGTTTCAACATGACTACTTCTCTGTGTGGCAGCCTCTAGGAAGCGACCGTTATGTCAAGCCCCTTCACAGCTCAAGGAGTGAGTTTCCAGTGCGTAGGAATCTTCGGGTTGCATCTTGTAAGGGTAAAAAAAAAAAAAAAAACTGCCTTTTTATAAGAGAACAGAACATTTACATTCTTGTTGAGCAAATGAACATTTAAATGGCCAGGACAAAAGAAATCTACAATCTCTAACCTCACAATGAAATCGCCACCAACAAAAGATCACAGGGTGCTGGGCGCGCGAAACTGGAAGTGACACAGAACCCACAGCTGCCCGCGGGGGCTCCTGGGGGATGCTCTTTATCCAGCGTCCTGGTCCCTGAAGGCTCTGAGGAGCAGAGACACTCCCCTCTGCACAAGTGGCATTTATACCGATGGCCTCTTTAAAAATAAATAAATACACGTCTGGTGTGGACTGGGAGCGGTGCTGTCTGACAAGGTTATCATTTGGCTTCTGTAAGAGCTACAAGCTTACAGTCCTTCGTATGAATGCAGGGGGTTATTTGTTTCGTTTGGAGACAAGACATTCTTAGAAATGAGTGACACACCTTCTCCGTCCCAGCCCCATCCTCTGTGTAGGTAAAAAGATCCTATTCGTTCTCATAATTGATTCTGAGGGCTACAGCGTGCCTCATTTAGCCGGCCCTGTTCGGTTCACGCCAGGGATGTAATTCATGTGCACTTGGACATCCAACATGGCTGACAGGGCTTGGACATACAAGCTCACGGCTGCATCATTTTTTAATCAGCTATCTGAGGAATATTTATCTAATCAGCAAAGAGCGCTGTCAGAAGGAGACCATAGGTGACATTAATATAAGTCTGTGGTCTCCTGGTACAATGATGGAGGAAGACTTTAGGAGAAAACCCTGCTCGTTTGAGCATGCCAACAGACTAAGGAGTATTTTTATTCCCCGTGTAAAGAGCCAGTCCCAAATTCTCCTGCTAGAAATCTGCATGTGATCAGTTCTCAGGTTTTTGTTCACATGCTGTAGTTCAAAAAAAAAAAAAAAAAAAGGAATATTTTTTTCTTTGCTTACAGAAACAAAATAACAATTTTTTCTTTAAAATAAAATTTGTAAGTCCCTCATGATCATTGTGTGAACTCCTATGAAAAGGTATATCTTGCAAAAACCAGGAGATGTGTCATAACTGGGAGTTGTTAACTCTAAATGATTCCAGCTACTCTAACTTAGTAGAAAGCCCTAATTTGCACATTTTCGCCCTCGCTCGCTCTCCTTTGAAAAGATTGTGACTGTCTGTTAGTAATTATGAGTTGAGTGTATTGTGTCATATCTCATTTTGGACTTCTGGACACAGAATTCTTCATTTATAACTCTCAGACCTTACCTTAAAGAAATATTCTGTGTACTGAAGTTAATGCCCGCCTCCCTTCTTTAGATGTAGGACTCAAGATAAGGAGCATTTGAGACCCAGATGAGCTGGGTCACAGCCACCCCACCTGGCAATGTGGCACATGCTGCTGAAGAAGACCAGTCACTCCAAATGTGGATCTCTGTGGGGCAGCTTTCTGGAAAGGCCATGTTCCTCAACGACCAGGGCGCATATGCTTATACACTTGTCAGCCTTAGGACTTGGGTACCATAGATCCTGCAGGTCACCTCTCTTTGTCCTTCTTTATAATTTGAAGATTACCTTATAAATTCACTCTGCTAATGTGAATCAGTGCTTCTTCAGCCAGGGGGCTCTTCGTTCATCATAGGGGGACAATGACAATGCCACTGTTACTAAAAGGCAGGAAGCTTTCTGTCTTAGGGTTCAGAGGATGAGTCCCTACTCTCTTACCATGTCTTTTTTAAAATTTTGATCTTTTCAACCTTAGGAAACACATTCCAACCCATATAATGATGAGTTCTATGACCTTCTCTATCATAATTCTTAACCCATCAGCCATGTGTCCCACGTATCGCCTCTTGATGTGGCATTCATGTAACAATCTGGTATTCATCGTGAGCTCATAGTTCACGTTTTGATGCCATTGTGGGGAGACATTGGCGTCCTTTCCCCAGGCCCTGCTGACTCTTCCTGCTGACCCAAGCTGGGGTTCAGAACGTCCCATTTAATTTGCAGGCTAAACTGAGAAGAGGTCAGTCTTACTATCTACATTCAGGCTGACCGTTGGTTTGCATTATTTCTGAAATTACATGTTGGAGGGTTGTGTATCCTTTGAGGTTTGCATTTGTGTTCTCGACATTTAAGACTGTGCAGGGACATCGTGCCGTTTAAACAGCCACAAGAGGCACTGAAAATCCTTTAGAGAAGAGACTTGCATATCCAGTAAACCCAGCAGCAGAATGGAAATACCCACAGTAGCTCACACCCTGCCACTCTTCTGTCCAGTAATGTGAGACTCTGACACTAAAACAGTAGTGTTGTGAGAAGGAACACGAGTGACAAAATCAAAGTAAGTTAGCCTGTGTTTAAGTAGAAGAAACTGTACACCTGAAAATTTTTTTTAAAAAGAATAAATTTGCTCATTAAAATAAAGATAACCCAGAACATTCAGAGATTTGAACTAGTCCACAGGAAGCCCTCAAGTATCCCCCAGAGGGTGTGGTTGTAGCATGGCGTGGGGTGGCATGGTGTGCAGTGGCACGGCACGGCATGGGGTGGCATGGTACAGGGTGGCACAGTACAGCGCGCCCAGCCAGCAGCAGGTGCGCTGCTGTGCTCCTGCATCTGCTCAGGGCAGTGTCTCCATTTCCTTAAGAAGGGAGCCCAGGCAGCAGCAGTGTGCACACCTGGAGATTTTTATCAATGATAATCTGATTGTATTTTCTCTTTGAGAAGCTTCAAAACAAGTGGACCCAGAGCATTCAATGCCCCAGGAGACAAATGCACGGATCAGGACCTTGGTATCCTCCAGAAAAAGTCCATTTGTTTAAGGGGAAGAAAAAGGCATGACATTTTACACATTAAAATTGATTATTTCATCAATAGGTTAATAGAAAACCAGACTGCGAACTCACTTCCTGCTTCTACATCCGTATGATAATGGGAGATGGGAGCATGAAAAATGCAGGGTATAAAGCAGAAGAGGGAAGAGGTTTGCGCTGAGCATCCCTCCCTTCCAGAGGGGTGCCCAGCCCAGACTAGGCCTATTTATATGTAAATGTTTGAGACAGAGGTAGGTTTTACACTGAGGAGTGTAGCCTCTTTTGCAATTACTACTTTCTGGAACTTGTGAAACATGGGCCAAGACAACATAACTTGGTCTGTTGAAATAATTAAACACACAATTAATTCTACAAAAGCACCCGCTCTACCTGAGGAAGCGGATAAACATTCATTGAACACTTCTAAAGTAAACATCGGAAATCTGTGACTGGCTTGGTCCAGAAGTCAGGGCATTTGTGCTGCCATGTGGCAGTGGCTAGCTCTCTTTGCCAGGTGTGTTCACCCCGGGACAGACCCCTTGTAGGTAGTTGATAGCCTTGGGGGTGCGGAGACAAGGGGAGCTCCTCTAGGCACATAAGATTACATCCAGACCATCTGTTGCAGGAGGTAGTCCGGGTCACCACGACTCTGGAGATTACAGTTCTTGTTAATTGTCAGTTTTCAAGCTGCGAAGTCATTCTGAGGTTTAGTTATGGCTTACTCTTTTCTCGTTTTAGATCTGGTGACAGCTAAGTTAGAGCTCGGTTTTTGTTTTCATCAGGAACACAGAATTTGCATCCTAAATATACAGTATGTGTTTCAGAGTTGCACTTGCTTCCTGAAACATCCCTGTTTCTTACACGTAGCTTACTTTGCGCTCTCCAAATAAGTCGAATACGCACAGAAGTGCTGGAGATTCAGGTCCGCGGTGCAGCTACTCGTGAGGACCTGGTCATCACTATGGGTCACGTGCTGGCCACCAGAAGTGCATGCACCCTTTGAGATTGAGCCATGGACCTGACAGCGGGCCAGAAGAGCCCACCTGTTCTAAGTCAGGAATGCAGTGGGGTGTGAGGGACTCCCGGCCAGCCTGCCGTGGTCTCGGGGTTGGCCTGGTTTCCTGCAGTGTGCTGCAGACACCCTGTGGCAATGCAAACACCTGCCTTCCCAGATGAACGAGCGCTTCTTCCCTGCCCACAGTGAACGGTTTTCCAGAAGAGGCCCTACCAGCAGGTTGGACCACTTTCTTTTCCTGGCTCTGGCGGTGGAGAGAGAGGGCCGGTCCAGTGTGTCCTACTTTGGGAACTTCTCGAAGTTTGTGAACTGTCTCCTCTGAAGGGCTGGCGGGAACTAGCCTCTTACCACAGGTGTCTGCTGGCCCAAATATATGGTTGGTAGGCCAGGGGGTTGATGAGTTGAGAATGTGTCCCTGGAAAAGAGTGTCTGAGAAGGCTAGGGACCCCTCCCACCTACCTCCCAGGACACCGCACACATTGTTAAATTTGTTCTGCATTTCCCTCCCAAACCCAGGATTTTTCTGTGGGTAACTCACTATTTGTCTAACCCCCCCCCCCAACCCAGGATGCTTTCCTGGGCGAGCTGAGAGCTTGAGGCTCATGCTTTTTGGGGTTCCTTGGTGCTCCATTCAGAGCCTCCAGCAGCCCCCATAGGAAGGAGAAGGGACTTCACCCTTTGATGACAGCAAGATGCTAGCGGTTTTGCTGGTGCAGGCTACTGTCCAGATCAAAATAGGAGTGGGGAGAGACCACTTCTCTGTGGATAGCTCTGGGTGCTGTAGACCTCCCTTCTGCAGCATACATGTGAACTGCTAACTGCCAGGGGCTCTTGGTTAGACATGCTCCCAGTGTTTTGCCAGATAAAAGGACTGCTGGCTTCATAGCTCCTTCAAGAGACGCCATCCGTCGCCAAGGAGAAGGCCAGCGTGGCACCATTTGGAGGAGCCACGTGTCCAGCCTAGCAGGGTGAAAAGGATGCACAGACTTCCTTGCCTGGTTGTTTGATTTTGTACAAATCTAATGACACTGGATAGCCCACCCCTGCCTGCTCCTGAGCTCTGCAGGGGAGGGGGGCGCAGCAGGGGTGAATGGGGGGTGTGAGGCCCAATGCCCACCTGCCTCCCAGGATGCGCCAGCTCAGGGCTGACGTCACAAGCTGCTTTGACATTTCTTTTCTCCCCTTTTCATTTGTTTTCTTTTCCTTTTTGTTTCCTCTCTTTCCCCCCCTCCCTCCCCTTGCACTCGGGATGCAGCCAAACGCAAGGCTTGGAAACTAAACCGTGTTGGTAGCCTGCGAAATATTTACAGCAGCAGCAGCACCAACACTGAAGGTAACGCCACGCACCGCCCGGAGCCGCATGCCCCCTCGTTGTGTTCGCGGACTCATCCCCGCCGTCTCTCCATCTCCCGTCCGTGTGCCTGGTTTTGCCATTCGTGTTCCTTTCAGCTTACTTAAATTTTGACCTTTCGCTTCAGTCCTCGAGTAGCGATGTTTAAATTACTTCAGAAACCTATTTTCTTCTCTTTTTTCTTTCCCTTTATACATGCGGGCACTCAATGTAATATTTCCCCAGTTATTACAGTTTTTAAAAGTGTGAGTATCAGGTGTAATGATCTGTAGCCAAATACAATAGTGTGCCGTGACATTTAAGTCACAGTCTTAATTTGTTTTGTGGACGCATACTCCATAATGCTCTGTGAGGCTCTAATCCAGAGGCGGCCCGGCCCGGGTCATTTGCATGGGCTGCTATTGCTTGTAAATTCAGTATATTGTTGTGTTTCTAAAGGTCGTCTGGTGCCAAAGTTCACAAATTGACTTGCGTTGCTTTCTCCACTGGAGACAGCCGCCACTGCTTTTGTATAATAGCAGATTGAATTTTTCCCACCTTCATTTGAACAACACAATTATAAATTGCCTTTTTTTTTATGATTACAAATGTCAAGGGTCAGAATTATTTTGATGCCAGGCAAAGGAAAACCACCGTCCGCCCAAGCGCTTGTGCGGGAGGGTGGTGTACGATGTGTACGATGCAAAATAGGTCACAATCCAGCGATCTTGGTATAATAGGGGGACATTTTTTTTCACTTAAGTGCAAGCCAAATGGGTCAAGTAATCGTAAGCTCGTGCCCTAACACTAATTGACTTATTTGGGGATGATTATAACTGTAATATTTTTCTTAATGTCACTGTTTTCTGGGCTGTTGATTTTAGCGATTGCCAAGCAGTGGCATTAAATCTCTTGTAAATTTTAAATTGCACGCTATTTCTGTAAACAAGTCCCTCTCTTCACATCCCGATCATTAACCTTTGCTGATTTATATCACCATCCTCTTTTTCTTCCTTCCACAATTACTCCTGTCTTGCTGCTGAAAGCCCTGCTCTCAGCCAGAAAAAAAAAAAAAATGAATCTGGAAAACAAAACTACATTTTCACGATGGCTTGTTAAAGACCTATTTTTTTAATCATAATTTTTTTTTTCATTCCTCAAGGGGAAATTGTCATCTGTTAAGGTACCAGTGGGGCTTGACCCCCCCCACTTGGTATCTTCTTTCAAAGCATTCATTCAAGAAAGACAAAATGAGAGGGAAAAATAATAGAATTTTACGAGCAGTCACACGCAGTATGATTTTTTGTCTTATTTTTAAGGGTGTTAAATATACTCTTTCACTGTTTTTTTAGTGTTAGTTTTTCAACTTAGGCTGCATATCATTTCTTTTCCCTGTGTTCTTATCAGATTTGTTTTTCTTTCGTGTGTGTATGCATTTGTCATGACAAATTTGTTTATTGACTCCTGGCCTTCAAAAAAAAAAAAAAAGGCACATCTGATTTTCCATGTGGTCATATATAAAGTTGGGAGACAGTGAGGAGGTGGACAGACAGTTCCCCCTGGGACTTGCTGACAGCCCTTCCTGGAGACACTGGTAGGCTGTCGCCCCCGACAGGTGTGGTGATGTGCAGAAGTAGGAGCTTCTCACCTTGACCGGCCAGGTAATCTGTGGCGTCTGCCCTGCCCGGCTGTCGTGGCTGGGGTCGGACAGTGATGTGTGCAGCTCCTAGGAGTCCAAACACCAGATGAGGCTGCATCTCCAGGCCCTCAGTCGACTGCCAGCAGCCGCTGCAGGCAGTCCCAGGGGAACTGGAGTAGATAATGACCACCAAGCCAATCCTCCCTCCCATTTTCTCTCATTTCCATTCAGCGTTGAGTTACATCTGTGAATCTTCAATTAAGTGACATGACTGTTCTTCCTTTACTTTGTTTGGTAATTCTGTAAGCACACCATCTCATTTCATACCGCTTTTAGTCATGTTTTCCTGAATTCGTGTAATTATATAAATTCTCAAAATGCCTTTCTGACTTCCAGTCTTTTGCTGTGTGATGTCATCATGTATTCTCTATAAGATGATCCTTTATGAAAATTCATACCCTGAACATTCCAAGGTTGGTTATCACCTGAGGCCTTGGGTGATCTGCTAAATGTACCTTCCTCAGACTGAGTATTTTTTAAACTGGTCTCTTTGTATAGTGTATTCAGATGTACCCTCCAAAACACCAGAAGGAGAGTTGATCCCAAGATCAACTGAGTTCCCAACTCAGTTTCCAACTCCAACAAGTTTCGGGAGTTAGGGAGGGGCACACGCTATGAGCCAGGCACCATACGAGGAGCGCGTCCACACCTCTGAGCCGGCCTCAGCATGACCTGGAACGGGGCACCTGCATCCCCCTTTCCAGATCCAGGGAGTGCAGCTCAGGTGTTTTGGGCTTGCCTGGAGACTCAGGTTGGCGGGAGACAGGCAGGACTGGAATTTGGACCTGGTAGTTTCACTCTAAAACCCTTTTTCTCCTGTGTACACTCATTCCTGGCCTGCATTATTTCAGCAAATCCACATGGTACCCTGCTGGTAGGTATCCTGTTGGAGATGGGAAATTGGAGTTCTAGAGGTAGAATGCATGCCCAGAGAGCTCAACTCCAGGACCTACTCCTGGATCCTCATGGAACAGGTCAATAGATGGGTCAATGGTGGGAGGAGATAAGACAGATTACCCAGAACTGATGACGGAAATGCCCAAGACGAGAAAACAAACAAAAATGTGCTCTTTTCTACTTTTTTCTGTCCATTGGGGTTAGTTACCTCAGAAACCGAAATGGAAACCTGATGTTTCTGTATATGTATATTAGACTAATTTTTACATCTCTGTTACTTTATAAAAATTCAACTCTGCCAAGGTTGGTGAAATTTCAGTTCCTTCAACAAGAACGAGCTTTCATTTTGCCATCTCAGAGGTTTGTGAAATGGGATGGAAGATCTGTTGATGGTGGGATTCTCCAGTTCATCGCTGCCTCTGAGCCCAAGGGAGAACCACGTCCGCATCAGGCGGCTGAAGCCAGACTTGGGAATGTTCAGATCCGAGGTCAGCGTCTTTCGGAGGAAGAATAGAGAGGGCTGAGCAGAAAGTGGGCGCTGTGTCAAGGGGATGTAGAAGGAAGGCCTGTGGGATGTGTGTGAGCAGCAGCACCCCAGAATAGGGCCACACAGGGTCCCTGCACTGTCTTCCTCCGCCCACCCAGAGACAGGTGGGATTATCGTCCCCTGCAAGACAGAACAGAAGGATTCTTCCAGGACATGATAAAGCATAAATGGGTAAAGGAGAAATGTGGTGGGGCACAAGGGGTGTTTCTTGGGGTGCCAGGCCCACCCTCATTTTGTGAGCTGAACAAGCCACTTTGAGGTATAGGTGATGCTCACACCCAGGTCCCAGCCAGGTTCAATATTAGCCTGAGTCTCAGTTCAGTCCCGTCTCGGGGTACATTTCTGTGGATCTGGGACTTGCCCAGAGACGGGTCTGTGAAACCTGTTTGCACGGCTTCCCCATGCCACAGCGAGCCAAACGGAGGGACCCTAAGGTCCCTAGCACGTGGTCACAAACAGGCCCCACATAGAGGGATACAAGCCATTTGGAGAGCACCAGCCAGCACGGCTCCTTGCCTCGGACCTCCATCTGTGTCCCTCCTGCACCAGAGGGCCAGCACAGTCCCTGTCCAGCACCTGATGCCCCCGGTCGTGGTGCTGAAATATCTGTCTCCTTCAGGTCGAAGCAAACAGATGATGCTTATGCACTCACGGCTGAGATAGTGACGAGCTTGCCAGGTCTCAGGTCCCTATCCTGCGCAGGTCTGGGGCAGAGGGAAGGGAGAAGGGCTTGCAGTCAGACAAGGGATGTTGGACGAAGACTCTGGCATGGAGTGAGGGAATATTCGTTCCAGAGGAGGCATGGTGTGCCCTGCGGGTTAGTGGAGAGTGAAGCTCGACATGGTGGAGGGGGTCAGGAAAGGCTTCACTGTCTCCGGGATTCAACAGGAGCCACAACGGACTGCAGCACTGAGCATTTTCCTGGCATCCTGCCCTGGGATTCCCAGGAAGCCCAAGGGGGAGGCTCATATCCTCCACATTTCCCAAAAGGAGAAACTGAGGTGTGGGGAGGAGCGGTCACGTGCCTCCAGAATGCACCCTCACAGGTGGCCACTGAGGTCAGAGCCACAGCCTGAACCCGTGGGCTCCATAACAGGTGTTGGGCAGGTGGAGGCTCGAGCAGAGAGGCACAGACTCCCTGCTCGGGCTGTGACCTCCATGGACGGCCCTCACCACAGGGAGGGGAACAAGGCTGCTCTGCCACTGTGGATGTGACCTGTTGTGTCCTTTGGTGTCTGCATCCAGCCCTGACCTCCGGGCTCATCTCCTGAGGCTGCCTTCGACACCTGGACACAGGGCTTGCCACTGTGAGTCCTTCGGACACCTGCAGACCCACTGTGAGTCCTTCGGACACCTGCTCGATCAGAGGTTCTGCACACCGCGTATTTGTGAGCAGTGGTGTAGACGGCGCTTATTCAGCCCCAACTCCTGAGCCAGATGGGGGTCCAGTTCTGGAGTCTCCACGGCACCTCGGTCCCCCATCTGCAGGCTGTGGAGACGGCACACTAACATATCCAGAGGAAGGTCGCTCAGCATCCACACCTGCTGCTATTGTCCATGTCTTGTGCCAGAGCACCGCCGGTCCCGTCATCAAGGAAAACTCAGAGCTTGAGAAACGTGGACATGGCAAGGAGCAGAGATTCAGCAAGAGATGTTTCCCTGAAAGTGTGAGGGGGGACTTAAAATCAAACCTCGTTTTTTTCCAGACCTTGAAAGCTACCCCTCTCCCTTCACTGTCATCCTCAAAGCAGTCATCAAACACAGAAATTTGGCTTTGGAAACAGACGTGCCTGAGCAGATCCCAGTTCTGCCACTTCCCAACTGTGTGGGTTACGATGCCTTGCTAGGTCTGTCCTCCCCCTGCCTTGTTTTCTTCCCCCAGAATGAACACGATGAAGCCTACTTGGAAGGATGACTGGAGAAGAAATGACTTGACAGCAGAGCTGGGCCCACGGTCAGGATGACCACAGGGGTCACAGTGAAATTCTTAGACTTATTTAATAGGCAGATCACTCCAAGAACACAGTCTGTGGAGAGTATCCATGGCACTATTTTCTAGGCCTGTTGAGTGTATTAGTTGAGGGCAAAATCGGCCAAGGTAGACGCTGGTCAGTGATGAATGGCACAGATTATGAACTCCTGCAGATCAATTAAGATTGGAGACCCTTTCATGGAAAGTAACTCCAGAATCGACTTTTAGGGGAGAAAAGTGAGGGTACTTGTCTTTCCAGCCATCAGCTTTTCAAAGGGTAACCAAGACACTGTCAACTAATCCCACAGCCAGCAGTAGCTAGGGGCAGCCCCAGGGGCAATACAGGGCCCGCGCAGCAGCAGAGCCCACACACACCTTCCACCAGGAGACTGGGGACCCTGGAAAGTAACGAACATCAACTAGAATGAGTAACAAATGATAAATGCGCAGAGCACTGCTTAGGAACCACATAAATCAAAACAGATGTTCTGGGCTCGTTTTCTCTTTCTAAACCAAGAGCTTGGGCCTCAGGCTTTCCTGCAGTGCCTTGGCCATAAACAGATGCCAGGAAGTTGCTCAAACATCTGTCTTCTCCATCCTGAAGTGTCGCAGTTTTGGATCTGTTTATATTTTTTCAGGAGATTTGTCTTAGGTACTTTCCCTAATTTAAGAAATGCCTGGCACCCCATGGCTTTGGAAGCCAAAGCTGATAGAACAGAGTTTCGTGGTGCCCAGCTCTCAGACTGCTCTCCTGGCTCTTTCTAATGTGTTTGGAAAATAAGAGAATCTTCCCATGACAACAGCGATTAACATCCCTAACTTTGTGACCTCCCCCTGGGGACTCGCTTCTTCACAGAATTAATTCTGCTCATGCCCTAAATTAAGCCACAGTACAACACCTCTGTTGGACTCTGGGCTAAACAAAGATATTTACCTAATTCAGAGTTTGCAAAAATATTTACCTAAATACCACAAACTGAGTGTTCATAATGAGCAGAAATAATGGTGTTTTTTTTTTTTCCTTTTCTGCTTAAAATTAACTTCTGGAGCAGGAGGAGGGAGTGCTTTTCTATGTATTATTTAGTGCCCATAGGTCTTGGTTCTGCAAAACCCTAGACCATATTCTTTAGGTTTTCCTTCACATTTATTGTGTTCTATGAAAATGGGAGAATTACTGAAAATAAGTAGAAACTAACTTTTTGTATTATGGTGGGTTTGGCTGAAACCTTAAACATGTGGTTTTCGTAATGAAGTAAAAGATCTAGACCACGTGCCTATGTGATATATGCTTTGAAAGCGGAAGTATCTCAGTATTTTACAAAATGCGTGGCTCAAAAAATTAACATAAAAGCCTGGGGCTGCGTACGACATAACCACGAGTGATCTCGCCGTGTGTAGATTGTGGTAGACCCGAAGAGGGGGCAGAACAGCAAATGCTGTTCCCCTCCCTGTTCTGTCCCCTCCCTGTTTCCGACTTGGACCAGCTGACAATGGCTGTGTGCAGAGTTGGCGTTAGGAAGGATTCTGAGGCTGCATCAGGCTCTTCAGGATCCATTATGGATGTCTTTCCTGGCAAAAGAAAGGGAGGGACAGCACGCCTCTGTCATCCCAGGCCAGCCTTGGGCCTCCCTCATGCTTGAAGCTGAGATCAAAGGGTGGGATGGGCTCCCAGTTGGCAGGTGGCAGAGCAGGAAGGGCAGAAGAGGGAAGCTCATTCCCGGAGAGTACCACAAAATTGGAAGGACGTGAAGAAAAGACAATGTGGAGTTTCAGGCAAAAATTGGGAGAAACCGATTGCTATGCTCACTTGGTAATGAGAAAAAAAAAATGAGCCAAACGTTGAAGTGACTATTAACCTGTTAATCCAGGTACTGTGATAGATCCTAAAACAAAAGTCCTAATTCTTGATCAACAGAAGTCTGGAGTGGAGAAGACCACTGTCTGACTGCAGGGCTTGGCTATTTCACAGTCAGATCACTTTTAAATGGTGAGCAGCTGGGAACCCTCAGGTTCTGTGGATCCTGGACTCCTCCCTTGGCCCCCTCTTCAAGGAGACCTGTGCCTCGGCGCAGAGCAGCTCATCCCTGCAGAGTTGAGAGAACACATTCTCATCATGGGTTTGTCATGACCTATGTCAGGAAGGACGCTTAGCCTCACAGATAGCACTGAGCATGGGAGGCTGGGTTCCAGCTTAGTAGAGGCGCTCAGGAGAATGGACTCAGGTGTCCCATCTTGCCAGTGAAGACAGCGACAGACACGCTGACCCCTTCTAAACTCAGAAGAGAGTCCTTGCTCGTGTCAAACCTGCATCTCAGTTTCAAGCAGTTGTGTGTTCCCTGGGCATAGGGGACCAGGTTGCCTGGGCCTTTGTAAGAACACAGTGCAGTTTCTCTGTTGCTCAGACCTACCCCTGGAGACAGGCTCACATCTGTCTGGTTCTTCTCCCCTTCCACCCACTTGCCCAAAACGCATCCCTGGTCCAGGCAGTCTCCTGTTGGAAACAGCTTCCAAATGTAGAACAGTTGCAGCTGCTTTAAGTCCTTTAACCCTTTGTCTGCTAGGAGTCCGCAAAAATAATTGATGACTGATTGGCCCATTAACCTTTAAAAAAAAAAAAGTTTGACAGGCCAGACTTGTGTAATGAGGAGGGATTCCTCGTGAAATCAGTCTGATGGCTGAGTTGCTTGCCCCTGAGGAGGCAAAATTAGCCCCACGGGGCCTCGTCTGCATAGAAACTGGACGCAATTAGTGTAATATCCGGTGTTATTAATGTCGTTTGGAATAATTGGGCAGGTTGATTTCGACAGGTTCATGGCGCTAAAATACTATTATAGTGGACCTCTCCGCAGCTAACTGTTAAACACGGAAAACTGTTCAAATCCCTGCGAGCCCAATCACAAAACTTTATTTAGCAGCTCAGCCCTGGAATGTCACGTCGCGAGACAACACAGTTCTTCATCCCCAGCCGTGGATATGCGGCGCTCTGATATCCCCGCCCAAGGGCCGTGGACCAAAGATTACTGGTGACGTGTGCGTCTGACACGGAGAAGCCCACTCGTGACGTCCGCGCCAGCAGGCCTTCTGGCAACCTGAGTTCTATTTCTACAGGATAAATTAAATATAAGCCGCTGTAGTTGTCACGAGTTTGTATTAGTAAAAGGAATAATAGCAAGTTTATGTTCCTGGGGTCCACGTGCACACTCTTCACATTTTAAATGAGGATGACAGTGAAGAGTAATGTTCAGTCTGTCTTTCTGACTGATTGGCCTCACGCTGCCAATTACTGTTTTTATCATTTTTTATGTAGTTGCATATAACTAAAATATCACTGTGCCACTTCATTATGGGATGGAATCCTGCTCGTCCATTGGTGATTTGAATAAGGCCATATCACCAAAAAGAAATTCATGTTCATCCGTAAAGAAGAAGGGAAAATGTCCAAAAATCTGCTATGAATGAATGTAAACAGTCACTGCTATTAAGCAAGGATTAAATCAAGAGATTTACTAAGCGTTGACCCTAGTAGGATGCCTGGTTAGTCTGTCCCAAGTCTTCTGTCCCCGGGATGAATCAGGATGGAGTTTGAAACAGGTGGCTGCAGCTGGCTAGAGGGGAACCTGGAGGGCATCCGGCACATCCCATCACTCCACTTTGCCGGTCGGCAGCCGTCTTACCTCCCCTGGGTGGGGTGGGGGTAGGTCTCAGCGTGGAGGGGCCAAGGTACCTGCATTTGTGGGACATAGCGTGACAGGTCCCCAGTAAGAGAGGAAAGAGATCTGTGGCCCCAGCCCAGTTATGAAAACCTGGAGAAGGAAACTTGACACGTGCCACCCACCCCCAGAACAGAGCACAGCAGCCAAGACTGTCACTTGCTCTGATGATCCTGGTATAGATGGGACTGTCCTCCTCCTGGTGCTAACCGATCACTGACGATGGCAGCTGGACAGTCCCCAGCTTATGACAGACACACCCAAGGGCATCACGTCCCAGGAGCCGTGACAACAGCTCTGCGGATGTCTGTCATCCCGTTCCCCTGGCATTCTCCAACTGGACGAGCTTAAAAGAATCGACACTAGTGACAAGCTGGGTAGAGATTTTAGGGAAACTCCTTTTTAAAAGTTCGCACACCTTGCTTGTCTGACATAGGTAACAAGGAAAAATAACAGAAAGGTCACTGGGAAGAGGAGAGACACTTCCAGCTCCCACTAGACACCCACTAAGAGTTCCTTTCCTTTAAATGTTTGTTTTCAAAAAGCAAAGAGCACTACTAGCCACTTTAAAGAAAGAAGAATAATTAAAGGTAATGAGATGATGACGATAGGTCTTTTTGTATTTTTCCTAACACAGAACTAGAGCCTGACAGTATTTACTTTGTATTTATTATTCCACGCAGTTTCATTGCAAAGAAACAAAGTATCCCTTCATGGAAATTATATGTAGTGTGATTAAAAATGCAGTTGCTCTGTAATCCTTGTTCTTATTTTGTTTTAATCTAGGGAGGCAGAGAAAAGCCATACGGCAGATATAATTCAGTTCTGAAATTCTAACTGTATCTCTGTTAATATATTACCCTCCCACCACCACCAAAAATAAAGCCACATAAAGACATTAGTATCTGGGAAAGCATGTTATGCCGTAAGCATCGGCTGGGACCCCTGTGAGGATAGCAAGTAGATCCCTTATTTGGAGTCTCAACCCCTTATTTGGGGAGTGAGGCATCCCTGCTGCCCAGCTCCTTATAAAGACATCTTCACCAGAGCCCAGAATCCAAAAGAAGGCTCACCCCCACTGGGGATGCCTCTTTCCTGGGACAGTGCCAGAGTTCCATCCACCTTCTCCACACAAGCTGGACCCCTCTCCTCCAACTATCCCCAAGGTTTCCGTTGGCAGTCCAGCAAGGAGCCCCATAAGTGTGGCCCACCTGGCTAAGGCCAGCCCAGCGCCAAAGGCAGCAGCATTTGTCGGGAGCTGTTACTGGGGCCCTATGGGCAAGACTGGAGGGCCCATCTTCTGCCACATCAAGGCCCAGCAGTTGGGGTAAAAGAGAAAACTTCCCCCAAAGAAGTTCTGTCAGTGTTTGACAGCATATTGAGCTTCGGCTTAGAGTGAGTCCTGTCGGAGACCAGTCCTGACGCTCCCACCTGTCCTGTGACTGCTGGGCCTCAGTGCACGCTTCCAGGCACCTTAGAAACAGCACATACACACAGATGTCACAGTGACCACACTTACTATGACACCACACTTTGTCCTCATTCGTGGCTTCATTATTTCCGTGACTGTGTGCCTTTCCGGGTTGGCAGTCACCCCCAGGCCTTCCCCTGGGCAAAGCACAGTGTCCCAGATGAATTGGAGTCTTGTGCGTTTGCACCGGTGGTTCTTCGTTGGGTCATGAAACTTGTGCTTTCCAGGGTTGTTGGGGCGACCCTTGTTTTCTAGACACTTCCAGTAACCTTGCCAGTCTCACACCTCTCCTCGAGAGCCCATGTCCACCAGGCTGGGTCACAGGATGTCTTGCATCCATTTGTTCTGTGCTTTGCTGATTCTTATTGGTGTTTCATTACAGTTAGCAGACCCAGCAAGGGTCTCAGCTCCCAGGAGACGAGGCGTGAAACCCTCTCTGGCTGCTTGCATACTCTGGTTTGTCCATCACCTCGAAATGCAGGGTGGGCTCTGCCCTTCACCACCTGTTAGCAGTGACTGCAGGTTCCAGTGATCCTTTGTGTAGTTACTTTAACAACAAAGTCAAATTGGCTTATTCACAGTTCTTCGTATCCTTCCCTATCACAGATGGAAGGAAATATATATTTGTAAACAGATATATTTACATATGATTTGTTTTTTCTAATGTACAGAAATGCAACTGATATTTCTTTATATTGGTCTTACATACCGTCCATTTACTAACGGTTGTTCTTATTTTTCATAAATCTAAATTACTTGTGGTGTCCTATGTAAACAGTCCTGCAATCCATGATTTTTTTTTTCTTTCCAGTGTTTAGGTCTTCTGTTCTCTGGTATATCTCGGCCCCAGGGTTGAACAAATGCTGTTACAGTGAGCATCTTTGCTTTGAGTACCCTTTAACTATAAGAAGTGATTGCTTCTGTTCGTCATTAAGAATAATGATGCTACGGGTTTGATAGGTACTTTTTGTCCAACTAACGGGGTTCCCTTCTAGTCCTGGTTTGATTATAGATTTTGGTCATATATCTTTTTCTTATTTAAGTGTTTCCCCCTTCTGATTTGAAAGGTGCATCTTTTACTTCTTTTTTTGTAGAGACTGACCCTGGTACTCTATCATATGTGCCTAATGCTCGTCCTTCACGCCCTTACAGATGAGTAGGCCACCTGATAACACATTGGTTCCAGTGTCTCTCTGCCAGCCTGTCTCGGGTACTTTGAAATGAGACTTTATTCTCAAAAGTAGTATGTGACACAGGTTTTGCTTAATGCATCTACATCTCTATCTGTTCAGCTGTTCACCAGTCCTTCCCTGGTGCTGGCTTGTTTTCTAGACACTTCTGAAGAGCATATTTGTTAGCAGCTCCTTCAGCGAGTCTTGGTAATAGACTCTTTCTACTGTTTTGTTTTGTTTTTGTTTTTGTTTTCCACATAAAATATGTTCCACTCTTCTTCTTCAGAGAAGGTTTTCCAGGCTCCCATGCCTTGACCGACATTATTTTCTTCCAGGACTCGAGAGTATTATCCCTCTGTCTTGAAGTTTTGGTTGTTGCTCTTGAGATAATCTGTCATCCATTCCACTGCCATTTTTTTAAGAGCAGTCTGCCTTCTCTTTCTTTGTGTTATTATGGACCCTTTTTTGTCTAGTTTTCCATGGTTTCATAAGCTTCTGGTGTGGTTCTTCATGACTGCGATCCTTCCTGGTTGATGCTGTTTTCCCTAGTTTAGAGCCCCCTATCATTCACAGTCCCCTGAGGCACCCACCATTTACCCGGTGGTCAGGTATGCGTCCCACTTTCCACATGCCCCATCATTTCTCTTCCACAGCGGCCTCACTGTGTCCTCTGTTAGTCCCTCTGTCCTCCGGCTCTTCACTCCCCCACCCCACCCCCTTGCAGCTCCTCCTTCATCCTGTCGGGGGTGGGGGGGGTTGTTAACAGTATCATTCGAATTTCCAAAAGAACTATCCTTTTTTCTGCTCTACCTGATCAATTTTCATGGTCTCCTTTTGCCTGAAAATTTAGGGTTCCATTTTTTGTGTTTATACATTTCAAGCATAGTTACTTTAAATTAGGTATCTGTAATCCTTTGGATCTAAATTTACTGTCCTGTTTTCTTTGTGTTTAGTGTCTTTGGTATTGAGTTCACGTGTGGTCAATTTTTGTGGAATGCTTTCCTTGCAAGGACATGCCAGGAGCCAAGGAGGCTCTACAAAGACAGGGCCCATGTCCCCTTCTCATCCTGATTGCTTGGTTGGGGGGGGAGTCACTCAAGGTTCTCTCTCCCACCTTATTATGACCACCTTGTTTGTTATGCCACCAAAGGTGTTTGCCCCTTAGGGTGGTGCTTACTTATAGGCATTTAGCTATCAGTGCTCACTGTTCTGGTGTCTGAATTCCTGGGGCCTCGGGGACGGGGAGAGACGGTAGGCTGGGAGATTGGGCCGTCGGTACAGTAACAAGTACGTTTTGTGGAGAAGCCCTGCATATGTCTGTCCACCATATTGCAGGGCAGTATGGTTAGCAGAGTGTGTGGAAGCCATGCTCAGGCTCGTGCTCCCCTGGGAGGAATGTGGCACACAGTCATCACATGGTAAACTCCAAGCCAGAGCCAGGGAAGCAGTCAGCTGAGGGCCAGAAGTAGGGGATGCAGAGAACCCTGCAGAGCAGGGAGTTCGGTAAACAATGCTGTAACTAAGGAGATGGCCGTGGGAAGAGAGGAGAAGGTGGGATCTGGGTGATTTTGAAGGGTTATGGCAATTTGGTTTCATGCATGGTAATTTGATGTGAGGACACAATATTTAAAGAGTATCTGTGGGCATTTTTAAAATTCCACAAATGATTAGATCTGGGGGTCGGAGCTACAGATCTGAGAATTGTCCACATATATCAGAAGTGACTGTCTATGTTTTGGAAGGAAATGAACCCTCAGAAGTGGTGGGGTGGGGAGCCATGAACTAAACCTGGGGTATATATTCACCGGTGGTCGGCAAAGGAGGGCTGGGTAGGAGAAGAAGAAGCTGTGATTTATAAGCTAGAAAGAAAATTCTGAGCCTGGCAAAGCAATGGCCAGCGTGCTGAGCTGCAGTCCCCCCTTCCCCTAGGGCAGACATTGCTAGTTGAGCGTAGCACTCATTCTCCAGAAGCCTGAAGCCAACCTTGGGTCCCTCCACACAGAGGCCTGGCTGCTGCTCAAAGCCATGTGTTACAAAAAAGTTGAAAAACTGTCCTGCGTCCCTCCCGTAGTGAGTAGAGAGGGCCTACAGGTCATCTCTGAGAAGCTGAATTTCCTCCAGGCTCCCTCTGAAGAGGACACACAACAGGGGATTAACTTCTCAAGGGTATGATGTCCCAAAGTTGGTTGTTCATCTGCAAATAGCTCCGACAGGGAGAGAATCTTCTGCAAGTACAAGCAGGAATGTTGGGTGGTATAGAATATGCTAGAAAAGGAAACTTGTGTCCAGTATAAGTAGCTGGAGAAGACAAATGGTGGGATTGACTTTGGAAGTGATGGAAAAGTTCCAGAGGAGATGTAGCAAGAGTTCCATTTGGAGATTTGTAAGAAATGAAGTCCGATATTCCTGTAACTGCTTAATTATGTTTATTCCCACAAGTAGATTTGGCATACACAGGTAAGTTCTGTTTACATAACTAATGGGACAAAGCCAGACTCTACTCCAGCAGTTGAATCTGGAAGTCTAGTCTTTGCATGAGCTATGACGAGTGTTTCGGTGGAGAACTCTTCATAACAGCTAGAACCAAACAAAAAGTATTAGTGTTCCCGCACCACAGACCCCCATCAGTGTGTGCCCCTGCGCCACAGGCCCCGATTAGCGTGTTTCCTGGTGCCACAGGCCCCCATCAGTGTTCTCACTGCTTTGTGCTGAATCATCTGAGGTTATGCGTGCACCGGTGCCCCCTAGATGATGTCTCCTGTGTGTCTGAATCCTTGCCCCCCTCGCGGAGCCCGGCAGTCACACACCTGAGCTGTCATCAGTGGAAAGCAAGCTCAGTTCTTTCCCTTAGTTCCAGGGGAGGTAGCCAGTGATTCTGGCTAGAAAGCTTTGTGGCAGACCAGTGATGCATGAATTTAACTGAGAAACTAATGGTTATAATATTTTTTTCCCCTGATAGGTTCAAAAAATCCTGATCAGGGGAACTTTTGTGGTACATTTGAATTTCACAGATTAAGACAAGTGTGAGCCTATTGGGTAGATGTAATCAACAATTGTCACATTGCACTGTGAATTAGCAAGCTTTTCCCAGTGGCCTGACTGTGACTTCAGTTGTTCTTCTTATCTCCCCTACCAGTTCACTGGGGTGGTTTTGCATAAAGTACATGAATTCAGGGTACTATCTTACAGAATTCAGTATAGAAGAGATTGTATTTATAGTGTTAGGACATTAAACCCTGTGGATCAAGAAGCTAGACCTTTAAGAATCCACAGATGTAGTATCTCAGCAAATAATTGCAAGGTACAGTTGTGGGTCAGTCGTGGAAGACCTATTTGAAAGTCACAGCGAGGTTTTGGGTTTTTTGTTGTTGTTGTTGTTTTAAGATTTTAGTTACTCATTTAGAGAGAGGGAGAGGCAGAGAGAGAATCCCAAACAGACTCCACACTGAGCCAGGCCTGACATGGGGCTCGATCCCAGGACCCTGAGATCATGACCCCAGCCCAAATGAAGAGTTGGACACTCAGCCAACTGAACTACCCAGGTGCCTTAAAAACAGCTAGTTTTTAAGATGAAAATCCCAACAAGGCCGTAAGTGTCCAAGGGCATCCGGGGTGGAGGGGGAGCAGACCCCCTGCCTTCCTCCCCCTCCACCCTGTTCCATAGCAGATCACTTCTCTCTTCTGTGTGAACACAGGGGTCATTTGTTCTCCAGCTCAAGAGCATGGTAGATTGGGGTAGAATTTCTGATGCCCCCTCACTTCTGAACTCTTAATCACCGTCTCTCCAGAACTCAAGTCATAGAGAGTTAGGAAGTGTGGCATGCTCACCTACCCCACAGGCAAGCGTAAGACACCCCCCACCCAGACCCCTGCGTCCTGCGATGCCTTCCAGAGGCCCTGCCCTTGCCCTTGCCCCTGAAGGGGCATACCCTTCAGCCCTTTCTCCGAGCTCTGCCAGTCTTCTCCACAGGAAACCCAGCTTTTGGCCCCTTCTGGTGGGAGGGCCTTCAGTTCAGCCAGGGCCATGCCTGACCAGCACTTGGCACCTGCATCCCACAGTGCACTGCATCACAGGAGCTTTGAACAATGCCAGCATTGTCATAGACCTTTGAGAAGCCGGTGGGAGCACTGGACCCTCTTGTCAGACAGATGTCAGTCACATTACCTGAGACCAGGTGCATTTGTAGAAGGCCTTCAGCAGTGGTTTGGCCTGTGGACATACCCACCTACTCTCCTTCCAGTGCTATTCAGAGTTGGTTCCAGCTCCCTGGGGGACTAAGTTCTAAAATAGTGACTTTACATGGAGCCCAATACCGTTATCATCAGAATGCGTATAGATGCTGTGTAACTGTGGCGTAGCCTTGTTTCCAAGGCAGTTCAATCAAGCTCCTTTAGGGAAGTGGTTGCCCAGAGCTGGCTGTGCATTAAGAACGTTCTGGTTCCTGGGTCGGATGGGAGGGGTCCATCCATCACAGTGGTCGAGGCTGCTCCTCTCCTGAGACAGGGAAGCAGGTAAGGACCTGATGTGCAGGATAGCCTCCTCATCTCGGGGCTGAAGGATTCCAGGGAGGCAGGGCTCTGGGAGAACAGCCTCGAAAAGGGCAGGACTGACCTGCGCAGCAGGGAACTGGGCAAAGGTCAGGGGCTGGGAGGGCTGCTCCAGAGCCGAGAGTGTGGAAGATCAGGGCTTGGTGTGGTGGGTGACAGTGGTCACCTAGGCAGTGGTCTGCTTGGCAGGTCTCAGTGGTTCTTAGTATGACTAACAGCTGCTCACAGGGCAATTGTAACGCAGCTGCTTCACAGTCCAGTGCCTGCAAACTACAGCTCAAATGAGATGTTGTGACTAAAACTCGAGCTCGAGATCTCTCCATGGTTGTTGGTAACTCATCATGCTGCTTTTATGTGGTGCCCCTTCTGTCTCCGTGGCAGTAGCGGGGCTAGACAGAAACAGAGGGTCTCCCGTGGCCCAGGCTGTGTCAGCCTCAATGGCACATGTCACTAAGCCAATATGTAACACTGTGGAGTGGGCGGCCTTTCCCCCCAGGTTAAGGGTACGGAAGTGAGCCTCGGAGGAGTCAAGAATCTGTCCAAAGACCCCACCATGGCAAGTGGTAGAGCATGATTTGATTGCAGGTCCCACCCTTCCCTGTGCAGATGGTCACCCCAGTCGCAGCCGTGATGTCGCCTCAAATCACCTGGAGTCCCACTCACTTTCCAGGCAGAAGACAATGGAATGAAAGCCTTCCTCACTGAAACGGGTCTCCTGCCGATAAAGAGCAGAAACCCCCAGGTGTCCCCGTTTGCCTTTGGTCAGTCTGTGGATCTTCACACAGGTGCCTGAGAGAAATCAAGACTCTACCCTGAGATTAATGCCATTAACTGAATTTTCACCCCCACAGATCTCAATGGTGCAGTGAGTGACCGTGTTATTTTCCTGAGTGGCTTCCTCTGTGCCCAACACAGAGACACGGACATCACACACTGATTTTCATTTTTCCTCATCCCCCGAGCACTGATTGAAACCCAGCTAAACCATGCTGGCTTTAGGAACCAAATCTTGCGTGTTTGGAGGTCTGTGGATTCAGATCTCCGCTGTGTAGTCGGGCCGTCCTGTGTGTGCCGCCAGCCCCATGCAGGCACGATTGAACCCAAAGGCACTTTTATGACCGAGGACGGGCAGAGGGGCTGCGATCTCATGAAAGCTAAACTCTTCATCCCCACCACTCTGTGTTTCAGAACAAGAAGAAAACTTTGAGTTTATCATTGTGTCCCTCACTGGCCAGACGTGGCACTTTGAAGCCACCACATATGAAGAGCGAGATGCGTGGGTCCAAGCCATCGAGAGCCAGATCCTAGCCAGCTTACAGTCATGTGAGAGCAGCAAGAATAAGGTAAGACCCTTAGCAGGCTGCCCCCCGAAATCAAGAGCCACTGATCGTTAAAGGGAAGTGGAGGCCCGGAGGAATGCCCAAGGGAGGGGAAGCATCATATGATGTGTGTGACTGACAGAAGCCACTTATTCTTCCAGAGTGAAAAGCTAAATAATTGAAAAGAATGAAAAAACACTTTGTGTGTCGATACGTATCAAGTATGAGTATCCTAGCCTAACCATGTTCCTGTGGCAGAACATCCCATTTTACATCTTGACTCTCTCAACTAATCCCCAAAAGAAAGCATTGACCTTTTCATGGTGGGTGATGAGATCTTTTAAACTCTTGTAGCTTATGCATCGACATTTACTTTGTTTTAGGCAGAATACACTCAGGAGAGGGAGACTTAAAAGATGCACTGTTCTCTTCTCACAAATGCACAAAATTCAAACCCATGTCAAGTTAGAACACTGACTCTTGCTACAGAAGTAAAGGAAAACGAAAGGCGCATGGATGAGTCTGCAGGGCATCAGGCGGGAGGTGGGCGGTGGCGGACAGCGTCCATTCTGTAAACTCTGCTGATGAAGCCCGCTGTGTGCTTTATTCAGTCAGCAGAGGTGATTCTTTGCAGTTGTTTAGCCAGAAAAACAAAACAGAACAAGAAACTGTAAGCTGCGTTTCCTAGACCACTGCTGGGGATATTCCCATTATGGCTTTTTTCTCAGTCATTGCTTCAGTAGGGTAGGTGTTTTCAACCCCTTTTCTGGGACATTGTAAAGTCTCGAAGAACGTTTTGATTTTTTAAACTATGATCAACCAGAAAAGGAGAGAAAGAGCATTGCCCACCAATCTGCCGCCTCCGTTTGTGACCATTTGAAAAAACCTCTGCACGATCCCTGCTCAGCTTAAGAAGGGAGTCTGTCTTTCAGAAAGGTGGAGTGTCTTACCTTATTACCCTCTTTAACCAGGATAAATCAGACCACAGTCATTGTTATTATAATGTAATTTGCTTCTCTTCTTTAAAGATGTTTTATACCAGGGTGGGAGGATCACTGCCTTTCCTTTCCAAGAACCTTGGCTTTACTGACTCACATCCACAGATGGGGCTTCTGAAGCAAATGCAAGGAAGTTTCTGGATCTCCTCATGGACAGGGATTGACGACACATATCCCACACAAAGCATGGGACTCTAGTTTCAGAACAGGAGTGGGGAGAGCATATGGTCAAACAAACAAACACATCCTCCAAATCTTAGACACGATCATGGTATTTTACATCAGACTTAAATCCATGTCACGCCCTTGCCGGACTCTTCCCAGCTCTTTGGGAGAACAGACAGCATCACTCTGGGCATGACACAAACAACTGCCTACAATGCTGTTCCCTTTCACTCTGTCTACCAGTGCTCTCCCTTGGAGGACTCATGAGCACCAGGGAAGACAGACTCATACCTGTTCCCCTGGGTGTTTGCTGAGTAGGTGTCAAAGTCTGCAGCATGGAAGTTCCATCCAAGGAAAAGCTGCAGGGAAAATACAGACTCAAATGAGTATGAAGTCTAAGGAATTTTGGCTGCTTGTGGATAATGCAGGCATGGGCATACATATGCTGTAGAAGTCAAACAGGCAGACAGACAGACAGACACATCCCTTTGTGTGCACATACTCCAGAAGCCAACATAAGTTGTTAAGTACACTTTGGATACTGGGGTATCCAGCCAAAGGGAAAAAAAAAAATCTTAATAATGCAGTTATGCTGATTAGATAATAGATACAAATAAATTATAATTTATGTTAGTAAACAGTCGATTGTTCCACATCAGTTTGACATGTGATGATTCAATTTGTGATTTCTGATATAAAAATCCAGCTTATTTTAAGTATTCTCTGATACTTGTTATGTTTAACCATTATTAAATATATACATTGTTAACCTTTAGAAACAGTACCTGTCCTGGGATGCCTGGCTGGCTCAGTCAGTAGAACCTGCAGCTTTTGACCTTGGGGTCATGAGTTCAAGCCCCATATTGGGCATGGGTTTACTTTAAAAATAATAATAATAAAGTTAGCTTAAAAATAGTACATACCCTTGTACCTAGCACCTCTGCTTCCAAAACTTTGCCATCAGTAAGTAATAACGAATGTAGGCTAAATTTTAGCAATGAGTTCTTTACAGCACTATTTACAGTGGAGAAAAATTGGAAACCACCTAAATGTCCACCAAAGAAAACTTCAGAAAGAAATTCTTATAAGTGGCATGAGATCCAGCCACTCAAAATGATGACATGGGAGAATGCAAGGTGGCATTGAGAAGTGACCCCATGTCTTTAGGCTAAAGCACAGGTTCCAAAGCAATACAGGCTGGCCTTTTTTTTAAAGTACGTGTATGCATACAGGTGTGCTTTTGAAAACAGGTTAGAAGAATAGATACCATAATGTTGCTAAAACGAAGCATGGATGATCACATCAAAGCTTGTAAATTCTTAAGTTGTTCTTTTCTCCCTTGGGTATTTCTTTAACTTGTAGAGAGAAGAGGCTTAAGTATCAGTTTAAGAATCAGTGCCCCTCCTTGCCCTCCACCCTCCTTAGTGACTTTGTTGCTAGAGCAACTGAGATACTCTTAATGTGAAAAGTGCATCTCTAAGGCATGAAGTGTGGTATGGACATGGTTTCCTGCTGAGGAATCATGAGATGTGTCTCGTGGTGCTGATTAAGCCCTGACCCATGGCTCATAAGCAGATTCTTTCCCCTTCTTCCATCTTCAGAGCAAGCAGACCCGACAGGGCATGCTAACCACTTCCATCCCCCAGGTGGCGGTTGGTCTGTGTTCACTCACGAATGATCCAGAACTTACCTCTGTCCTCATTCCTAGCAGAGTCCCTTCGCCTGACAGGTCTTAACGCAGGGCACACAGCTTTCTCTGGTGGTCATGCTTTTCCCCCAAAGACCTAAGAAGAGGAGCGGCTGCTTCAGATCGTCCTCATCCTAAATCTGCTGACACACAGTTTGGCTTTGCCCCGATGTTGCCAGGGGCTGTGCCAGTGTCTCCCGGGCTTCTCACCTCTTGCCTTTTTTCCCTCTATGCCCAGTCCCGACTGACGAGCCAGAGTGAGGCCATGGCCTTGCAGTCGATACGAAACATCCGCGGGAACTCCCACTGCGTGGACTGCGAGACCCAGAGTAAGTCTGGGCGGGGGAAGGCACACAGGAGGCGGGGCAGTCTGGTGACACCCAGGGCACAGTGGACCCATGTCAGTCCTTTGGCAAATAAGGTTTATGACGTGATGTGATGACTTTTAAAGAACTGAAATATTCATGTTTGGATTTTATTTGAACACAGTACCCTGCACTCAAGCCTAGGTTTGCCTTCTGCCTCAGGCTTCCTGATGATCAGTGGTCAGGCCAGCCAGGGGTTCGGCTGTGCTCCCAGATTCGGTGCCATATCCAGAAATTAACCTTTTGCTTCATCAGTGATTATATGCTTGTTTGCTTTTTCATAAAAATGCAGCACAATGGTTAATTCCTGCCCAGAGATTTCTGGGGTCAGTTTTTCTTAATTTCAAAATCATATGTTCTGGATTTTGGCATCAAAGGTGTTTATTTTTTTAATGTGAAAGTTATTGTACACTAAAGCCTCTGATTAAACTGATAGACTTTATTTTGATTGCTTTGTGCCTTGGAGTGACCCAGTTTCACTTTGTGCTTCCTGCTGTCCAGCACAGAATACAAAGTTTTGATAAGAGGGAGATCCAGTTGAGACCAGGTGAAAGTCACGGGCCCCAGGCTCAGTGTCACTTGGGAATCAGAGGCATGTAATGTGGTCCTGGCTGTCCTGGAGCCCAAGCCCAGTGGGCGAGGCAGGACCCAGAGACCACAGAACCTGTCACCATGGAGAAGGGCTGTTACAGGGCACACAGCAACTCAGGCAGACTTTCTGCAGAAGTTAGTGTTTCCAGGGGCATTGGAAACTCATGGGATATGAACAGGTGGCTGGAGGGGTCCTGGTATCAGGGAAGCAGTAGGACATGTACCTGCTGCTCAGGTTAGGGGCTGGTTGGAGCCAAGAAAGGTGAGGATAATGGAGTGGGTGGAGGGTGAGGATGCTAAGTGTGTTGAAGGTAAGGATGCTAAGTGGGTTGGAGGTGATGATGCCAAGTGGGGGGAGGTGAGGATGCTAAGTAGGTTAGAGGTGAGGATGTTAAGTTGGGGGAGGTGAGGTTGCTAAGTGGCAGGGAGGTGAGGATGCTGGAGTGGGGGGAGGTGTAGGTACTAAGTGGTGGGGAGGTGAGGATGCTGGAGTGGGGGGAGGTGAGGATGCTAAGTGGAGAACATTAGAGCCTTTATCTTCATCTGTAAACACTGGGAACTCCTTTGAGTTTCAGAGCAGGAGTGAGATGAATTCTTAGCTGTGCTCAGGGAGATTGGCCTGGCCGTCCCATCTCCTATAGATTGGAACAGAGCAGTAAAGGGAGGAGGAGGCCGCTCTCGGGGATGGTCACGTAAACAGGAGGAGGTAGGCACTAACTCAGGTTGTTAGATGAAAGGGAAGTGGGGAACCCCTCTGAGAAGCCACTGTGCTGCAGGGCAGGAACAGGAAGGGTCACCAGGCCCATGTCTGTGGTGCCCAGGGGAGAGAATGGGTCTCTTCTTCAGGTGTCTTAACAAACTTCTCTAAAGTATCTTCTTTTGTTTAAAGTTTTGAAATTTACTTTTAAAATGTATTGTGAAAGAAGTTATAAGAGAGTACTTATTAAATGTGTTTTTATCACAAAGTTGTTAAAGTAAGAATTTTTAAAGCTGTTAGAGCCTCCATTAGAAGCAGCTACAACTGTTTCCACCATACAGCCGAAGTCCCTTAGGGACGATTCCGTGACTCACAGGCTTCGTGGTATGAGCCACACTGGAGGTCAAGAGTCCCTTCTGGGAGCAGGTGGGTTGCTCGAGTGCTGAGGTGTGGGGTCGGGGGCGTGGAGCAGTGGGGAAGGGAGGCTCCTAAGCAGATATGCAGGGATGAAGGGAGCGGGGAGAGGCCAAAGGTGACAAGCCCAGAGAAAAAAGAGATCACGAGCTCCCATTCCTTAAACACTTTGTCTCCTTCAGGCCTGTGCCAAACCCGCCATTGCGCTCTTTCAGTTCTTATGACTGTGAATGTTGGTGCTGCAGTCAGCCCCAGTTACAGGGGAGGAGACGGGAGTCTGAGGGGGGAGTTATGTATCGAGTTCTATATTCTGTGCCACGAGAAAGAGTAAACGGAGCTCCTTGCCTCCCTGCTGTATTTTTTCAGAGAATAAGATGGGGGGACAGAGATCAAGGACACCAGAAGGGGACACTTTAGCAAAAGCTTTTTGTTTTTAAATCAAGATACCCAGTTTTGGAGAAAGTGCTGGTAAGGGCCCCACCCACACACTGTTGATGACCTGTAAAAGCTCCCTGAGCACTTAGGCAATGTACCTAACAAGCCTCAGGCAGGTGGATGCCCTGCACTCCAGCGGTGTCCTCTGGGGACCAAGCCCATGCAAATGCGCAAAAAGGCGTAGAAATGTCGCTTCATAGGTATCCATCACTGTGCTGTTGGCAGAGTAAAGAACCAGAGCACCCCCAAAGTGCGAGACTTGAAGAACCATTAATGGTGGCGTCTGCTCAGTGCAGTAACATGTGCAACCTTAAAGAGTGATGGTAAAAATTAATAACGTTATGTAAAAAAAAAAATACATATTAATTGAGATGGAGAAACTTTATAATGCATTGGAAACGACAAAGAACTTGGGCAGTAAGTCAAGAAGACCCTAGCGAATCATTTCAGGAATTTAGGCAGAAAAGATCTGTAAGGTTGCACTCCAGAACGTGGACCCCACCTCTTTCTGGAAGTGGTAGAGTATGGTGATGTGGGTCATCTAATTGTTGTAGAATGGGCACCTGTGTCTTAGGAAATTGGATGTTGAGTAGCCTGTATTTCAGTGTGTGCAAGTACACACACACATTTGTCAGTGTGTCAAACTTTAAATGTAAGGCCATTTACATTGGTCAAACATGAAATGGTCAAACATTAAATGTAAGGAGAGGCTCTGGTTTCTGGGTGTTGAAGAAGAAACGGGGTCAAGAAGAGGTTGCTGCTTTCTGCAGAGCCCTGGAGAGCCCGATTTCACCCAGGGACCTGGTCCTGCCTGCATCTTCTCAGGGAGGGCACAGGACACTTCTGCAGCCCCCAGCATCACAGCTAGGAGATCATCCCTCATGCTTCTAGAGGGTTCTGGCAGGAGGGGGGTGGGCCTGCCAGGCCACAAACGTGCGGGATACTTCCTTGGGTTCCAGTGGGATCGAGGCTTCCCTGCTTTGCTGCTAAAGCCAAAACACAGGAAACTGTGTCCTGCCCTCTGCCTGCAGGTCCTGGGAACTGGGTCCAGTGTTTGGTCCTTCTTACTGATTAAAGGTCTTTCTTTTTTATTTGTTTTCTGGTTTTGTTTTGGTTTGGTTTGGTTTGGTTTTTTGAGAAAAGAGACATTGGGAATAAGAAGATGACTTTTTGGAGTCCCAGTTAGCTTGGTGGTCTCTGTGAAGAGAGGATCAAGTTAGGGGAGAGTGGCTGCTCTATCGGCCATGATGGGCAGCATGCTAGTAGAACAAAAGACACTCCTGTTCTCCATAGCATTGCTGGGGACAGAAGCAGCGGATGGCTCCAGCTCCAGCCATTCAGGGAATTAACCAATAAAGGAAGCGTTCCAACCCCAAGAGTTATTTTTCATAGAAAGTGCATAGGTAGATTGTTCAATGAACAGAAGCAAGAGAGAGTCTTGTGCATTTCTTCCATGTAAATATGCACAGATAAAAAATAAGTTGACTGTGATCGAAGTGGGTCGTAGTTCCAAAGATTTTCTTTCCTTGTCCTTTGTACTTGACACCTGTCTTTAAATGAGCCCATTACTGTTATCATTTTAAAGGGATCTTTAGAGAGGCTTGAGGGGGACTTGAAGGTGTGGCCGCCCCATTGGCTTTCTGTCCACCTGAGAGCAGGGCCCTTTGCTTCATGGTCCTATGTCTGGGGATCATGTGGGAGGAACCCTGGGCTCCAGGTGCCACAGACGCCTCTCTGGATGATTCCACTGGCTTGTGAACACCCCCCTCCCAGTTCAGTTGTGTTCTCTTGGAGCTGAGGGGAGTAGGGCTTGACCATTTCCATGACATGTGGGATTGGGAGCTGTTGGACCCCCCGCTACCCACCCATCATTCTTCCTGCGAATGTGCTAGACTGTCGGCAGCTGCCTGTCTACACCTGGTAAACCCCAGACCAGGCTGTTAGCTTCCTTAGTTCAGGGGGTCCATCGGTGGAGGGAGGCAGTGCTGCAGTGAGTTTGGAAAACCATAGCAGCTGTCCCTCGAGGAGCTGCAGCCTTCAGCCATCCGTGCTTCTGGGAAGTCCTCCCATAAAGATAAGGAACATGGCCCAGACTGATCAGACAGTGGGAGTCTTCGTTCAGGGCACCTGCTGCCAACTCTCCACCAGGAACATGTTCGGGAAAGTCCATCCTCCAGAGCCCTTGACAACCCAAGAGCTTGGAGCCCTGGCACGTTGGTTGCCAGTAGGCCTGACCTGCATGGACAGACCGGTAGAGGCGATGCAGCCTTTCCACAACTCCCAAGACCCCTCGTCCATGATGCCCTCCTTCTCTTCCTGGGCAGAGCTGATCCCTCTCTCCTGGCTGGTCCCCGCTGCCCTGGATAGAAAATAGGGGCGTGAACTCCTCCCACCATGTTGTAGTGATGTTGGGAGTAGCTTTGCTGGTGTCCCACTGGACGTCTGGGATCCTGTCTTAGGTATCTTTATGGACCCCGGACCTGCACACAGGAGGGGAGACTCTACTCCCCTCTCCTTCCCCAGTCTCTAGATGTCCCAGCAAAACCCGTAGTGGGAGCACATCAGCCTCTCACTTCTGTTGCTTGCTTTTTCCAATAGGCATAAAAAGAAACTGCAAATTATATAACTATATATTTTTAAATTACAAACGAATTATGTAGTTATATCTGTAAAGACATCCTTGGGGCTTTGCCCACATGTTCCCTCAGAGAAGCCTTCCCCAGCCATCACTGGAGGGACCCACACGTGGGTCCATCTCACTCTTTCCCTAGCCGGGTTTTCTCATAACACACACTTCCCTGACACCTGGTATGTTTTTCCTGTCTTCCCTGTTGGTCTGCCCCATGGAATCGAAGCCCTCCACTTAACCCTCAGGACAGGCCCCACGAGGAATGAGCATCATTAGCCTCATTTCCTAAGCAAGGCCTACAGCGCAGAAGACACTTCAAGGGGCAGGTGGGCAGGCTGGTGGGGTCACTGCCCTGAGACACTGGAGATAATCCAGGGCTTAAAGACCATGCTGGACTCGCCTGTAGGCCTGATGTGGCAGCCCAGGCGGCAGCGCCCCAAGACATCCTGGTGGGAGTGAGGTGTGTGACTCAGCAGTGTCCTTGGCAATGTGGGGATGCTGACAGCTGTCAACACCTTCTCACCTATTGGGGCAGAAGTGAAGCTATCCCCCTCCACCCACTGCGGCCCCAGTGGACATGTCCCTGTAGCCACTGGTCTTCCTGAGGTGATGGAAGGTCACAGCAACGCTTCACCTCCCCACACCAGCTCCCCCCAACCACTCTCGGTATTCTGATTTCCATGGAGATCTGCATGCAGTCTTTGAAATGTGTCCTGCGTGTGCCATCCTCCTCCAGGGGATGCTGCACCAGGCTGGTCTCCGAAGCTTGGAGGGGGAGGGGCTGAGGCAGCACTATATGGAGTTCCAAACCAGGGGTTGGGGTCATTGGGGTCCTATGCCCATGGGGTAACTCAGAATGGTTGCGGAGGTCGGTGGAGCTTGGCACCTACTGTGGGGATCTTTCCACAGTCCAAGTGAGTGGCACGGGGGCAGCGGGGACAGCATGTAGAGCTTTCACCCACTGTGCACCATGATGGGTGGGGGTGGGCACCTGGGCCTCGTGGCATCCTAATGTGTGGGCCCCACCTCCCGCCAGCCCTGGGGAGGGGGCCTTTGCTCTAGTTGGGCCATTCTTTCCTTTGCCTGAAAGTGGCTCCCTGAGGCGGGCTCTGCAGAGTCATGAACGCGAAGAGTTTGGTGCCCCCAGCTCTGCCTGACACAGGGTGGGTTTTGCAGCATGAGGCACATGTGTGTGAAGGTCTCCCAGGAGCAGCTGGAAGACTCCCATGAGGAAGCGAGCTGTGTGCTGAGGCCAGCAGGAAGAGATGGTGGCCACGCAGAGGGCGCAGTGTGTGGGAGTCAGTGAACTAAAGGGCTCCTGAGAGACACACACACAAAGACAGGCTCACTTCTGAACCTGCTGGTCAGGATTGTGGGTCGGATCCAAAGGTCGGATCCAGAAGGCCAGTTGAGAAGGGGCAGGATATGGTCAGATGTACCGAGGAGGCCACAGGCCACCATATAGAACACAGGCTGTGGGGCATTGGAAGGCAAGACCCCAGATGGGAGGCCGCTGCGTCCTGGTGGTGATGGTGGCATGCACCAGGGCAGGAGTGGTGGAGACAAGGAGGAGATGAACATCAAGACTGAAGGACTTGGTGATAGGCTAGGGGGTGATGGAAGGATCAGGCTCAATTCCCAGAATTCCAGCTTGAATAACTGGATGAATCTGTGCCATTGGCTGGGATGGAGCTGTCCCTTGGAGGAGACAATGTTCAAGGGCAAAATGTCGACGGGGAGGTACTTGCAAGATTTCCAAGTGCAAATGTGTGGTGAGCATTACAGGTTCTATTTGAGAGAGAAGCATATCCATGTTCACTCCTGAGGTGGGCGGTGTCTGTGGATAGTTGTTAGCAGTTGGATCGTACTGGGATCCACAGGTTAGGTAGAGTTTGCTTGGAAGAGCATGTAAAATCAAGAGATGAGCCTGCAGAGCCCCCTGAAATAAGGGACAGGTTCAGGAGGAAGAATTGGGAAGGAAATCAAGTTGGGGAGCCAGACAGGTGCTGGAAAAATCCAGAGATGGCATTGACCAAAAAGCCATCTAAAGGCAGTGTTATAAGAAGTTTCCAGAGGTCAAGTAAAATGATGACTGAACACCGTCCTGATCTTGCCCACCCTGATGACATTGGCTGCCCGGCTCCAAGGGGAAGTTGGGGGTGGGGGGCCAGGCTGGGATTGAGAGGTATAGACTCAGAGGTGGCCAGTGCAGGAGTTGGACTATGAAGGGGCACAGCGGGGGTGTTCCGCAAACTGTTCACCACCCCACCCTCTTCTCTCACCACCCTATAGGGCCCAGGCCAGCCCTCCACCATGTAGCCTACCCTCCGGCACCTGCTACGGTCAACCTCTTCCTTCTATGCCGCTTGTGCATTTATTCCTCCAATTCTACTCTTCAGCATGTAGTCTGCATTTCCTTATTCCGTTTATTTTATTATTATTATTTGGGACATATGTCTCCTTTTCCCAGCCAGAACATCTCTAAGGCACAGACCTCTCTTCTCCTGTATCCCCCCATGGTATCCATCCCCACCTCCCAGAGTTTGTATTAGATATAAATGGCTGGCTGATTTCTGATGAAGTAGCACAAGGCCATTCCTGGTTTTTTGTTGACTCAGATGTACCTGGAGTAAATCTTGATTGTCCCTGGATGATTTAAGCCTTCCTTGCATCTGTTGGTAGTTCAAGCCATTGACTGTCCTGGTGAGCCCTGTCTTCACAATCAGCTGCAGATTCCAGCACGAAGCCAACCTTGGGCTTGAGTCCAACATCTTCAGAGCTGCCAGCCACTTTCACACAGGGAATGATCCATCTCAAGGAATCCGGTGGTGTTCTCTAAACTTATTTGTTCTTGTTGGTGTGTTATCACAGCCTAAAGCATCACCATTCATTCTGCAGGTCAGGGTTGATCAAGCTGGGTCATGACCTAACCAGCGGACCCTGTCCGCCATCTTACCAGCCTTGATAGATTCTTCCAATGGTTGACCTTACGTAAGATCACTGAAAACCATGTCTTCATGGTAGCATGCCTGCCTTTGTCTTTGAAAGTTGCAAACATGTCCATCATATGGCTAATGAAAACTCCGATGTGCCTAGAGTTGCAGGAATGGCTGGTTACGAAGGACACTGTAGCTTTGGAAGTCCTCTTGAGCATTCCCTCACTCTCCCTCTGTGAGCAGCTGTCCCCCGTGGATGCCAGGTCACATACAGTTCTTTCCCATGTGCATTGGTGCTCTCGAGGGGGTTGCTCTGGAGGTGTTAGAACATACATCTCTGTGTCCAACCCAGTGCCTGCACCTGTTCGTCATGTGGGAAATCCTACACTTTGGCTGAAGCCAGGTTTTTTTAAAGGCATCCCCAACATGTCAAACCTTTCAAAATGCCTGAATCAGCATGGAGGACTGGCATGGGCTCCATGATTCTAGGGAGGGATGTGAACATCCCTTCACACCGGATGTGAAGTCCGGAAACAGGCCTTTTTGTTCCTGAGATGCTGAGGGCAGTTGGGATGAGTAATGATGGTCTGACGGTCCTCTTCCCACAGATCCGAACTGGGCCAGTTTGAACTTGGGAGCCCTCATGTGCATCGAGTGCTCAGGGATCCACCGGAACTTGGGCACCCACCTTTCTCGAGTCCGGTCTCTGGACCTCGATGACTGGCCCATCGAGCTTATTAAGGTGATGTCATCCATTGGGAATGAGCTGGCCAACAGCGTCTGGGAAGAGAGCAGCCAGGGGCGGACGAAGCCCTCAATGGACTCCACAAGGTAGGGACATGGGCAGCTGTGTGGCTCTGGGTCCTTCTGCTGGCAGTTCAGCCTGGGGAAGTGACCTTCATGACAGCCCCCCCACAGCCACCCTGGTGACCTGTAGGAATGCTGAGGGGCCGGGCCACGGAAACGTCTGTTTTTAAAATTGGTTTTCAGCAGGCATGGATAATTCAGACTCCTTAATTTTTTATGTTTGTTTTTAGACCTTGGGGATTCCTCTCCCCCTCTTAGAAATATATTAAGCTTCCAACCTTATGAATATATCACTTTAATTAATACATTTCTAATAGGAGTAAGCTGTGCTGTGAACACTAATTATGAATTTTTGATTCTTTAATTTTGTGATTCTTCTGTCTTTGATAAGCATCTCCTCAGTTGGTTTCCCTTCTCACCCCCACAGACCCATAGCAAGCCATTTTACAGTAACACAATATATTTTATTTTCTAAAATATATTTCCAACACAGTTAATCAGCCAAGTATGGCGTAACGTATGGTGACTCCTCATTAACGTTAATTGTTACCCAGTGTAAAAAACGCATTTATTTTGAGCCCATTTATTTTCTCATTTTTCATTTACAGCTATTATAAACCGTTTTTGAGTACACATACATATTTAATGTACCTAAGAGGTGATAAAATGGCATGTCTTCCAAGAAAGCCTGCTTCACAGAGGCAGAGTGGGCCATCAGGTCCCTGCAGCTGCCCCCAGGAGGAGGCGCTCATGGTCGCATCCCCCACTTTCTCTGGGGGGTGGGCAGTACTCACTTTACGCTTTTACTTCTCCTGTGTGTGTGTGTGTGTGTGTGTGTGTGTGTGTGTGGAGAGGTGAAGGGAGAGAAGGTCATTAGCACTTTTTAAATTCCTCTGGCTTGTTTTGCTGGTGATGAGACAGCATGAGAGTCCACACAGCCATCTGCGGTCGGGCCCCATGTGATGCCTAAGAAGTCGGTTTCGTCCACTAAGCCATGATCCTGTGCGAGGAGTCGGTGGATTTTTTTTCATGAATGCTGAAAAATGAATTTGTGGTGCCACCTTCGGTTCACTTTAGAGAATGAAGTTGGTGTGTTACGAACCTATTCTTCTCGTACAGTGTCCTGTGGGGCAGGGGCGAGGGGAGCAGGAGCGCCCAGAGCCAGCCTGGCATCGCCTCCATTTGCTGGGCAAGCTCGACCACGCAGTACCCATGTAGGCAGCTTTCCTGCAAACTGAAGGAACGATAGGCTCCTTTAAACTCTTGATCTTGATCAAGAACGTAGGAATTAACCATCAGTGAGGAGCATTCTTAAAAGACGAATTTGCACATTAATATCTGTTTTTTCATAGATGTAGTTTCCTTGGAGGACATGTAGGCCTAACAATGAAATAAGATTAGAAATTGGATCGAGTTTCATGTAGGAGTGCAGAGAACTTTGAAATTGTTAGGAAAAACAATTACTCCTGCATCTTCCTGTTTTATGTGTAAAAGAAGAGTATTATTATTTTTAGTTTCCAGAATTGGGCAAAAGTTTGTTTTTCCATCTGTCATAATTAGCCACCATTTAGAGTGTTTAGGCAACCAAGACAGGTTGATATTTTTAACTGGTAAATATTTTATAAGAATCTCATCTTCATTCCTAAGTGAGGGTTTTGCACATGCAGGCACTTGACTCCTCTAACCTGTGTATTTGATCTGAGCTCTTGAGTGTATGTTCTCTTCTCTCCATCATTATCAGGGGCTTCCTTTCCCACAAATGGGGTGATTGCAGCAAAGTCCCAGCTCTCCGTGGGTCCCATTTACTGTCCTAAGGGGCTGTCTCAAGTGACAGTGCTCCCCCACCCCACCCCACCACCACCCCCCACAAAGTCTGTGGTGACAGTGATGCTGGGTTACACGGCAGTTCCAAAGAACATGAACCTCTTTGAGAACTGAATGTTTCCTTGTGCCTTTAGTTATTCTGTCTGGCAGTTTCGTTTTTAAATTAATATTCAGCAAATAGTCACTGAGCACTTTCTCATAGAAAAGAAGTGATACGTGGTGATTATTGCCCCACGGCGACTGATGAATGTTGATGAATGTTCTCAGGGCCACAGCTGAGGGTGCCGGGACTCTGGAGAATTCGCGCATGGGAAGTTCTTACAACCACTGTGCTCCAGGGAGGTGTCACTGGCCAAACAATGTCTGAGCTGGACTTGAAAATGTAGGGTGATGTCTAGGCCAGGGTAGTGTGGTGTGCAGGTGTGGGCGTGGCCCAGGCCAAGTCCGGCCCACAGGAGAGTGTAGAAACTGGGCAGTCACCAGCCATGGGGTGGGACCTTCAGGTAAATGAGGAGGGGTAGGGGCTGGTAAGGCCAAAAGAGAGGAAAGGCCTGGCTGAGCCTTTGAGCCAGGGGTGTATTATAACAGTGACTCTGGGGTTTGTGTGTTCACGTGTGATCCACCTGTTCCCAAGAGGACTGGAGGCAGCCAGCGGCATTGCTGGAAGGGATGAGATGAGGCAGGGAGGCCCGTTGGAAGGCTGTGGTCCTGGTGGATCCTGTGAAAGCCATAAATGCTCTGTCAAAAATATAAAGAAACAACTCAGCGTAATAGCACAGCAATAATTCAGACACCCACCATCTTCACTACCTCATGCAGTCTCCTCGAACAGAAATGAAGAACTCCAAAGTTTGGGCTAGAATTTTCATGTGGAATTCAGTCTGCAACGTGAGAATGGACAGGCAGCCTGGATCCTGCCTCTCTGAGACAGGGACAGACGTCCCCCTCCCAACCATTCCCTCTGGTCTCTCTGCAGAGTCTAGGATTGTTAGTACAAACAGCTAGAGGGGTCTTTTAATGTGGCCCTAAGGCAATACTAAAAAGAAATATTTTAATAAATTTTTATTTCTATCCAAGGAAGGGCCAAGTGCAATATATCCAGGCTAATTCTTTGGAAAAGGGCCCAGCTGTTTTCCTAAGAAGCTCGGTCCATTCCATCTTGTGCAGGAGATTCATTCTGACAGTGGAATATAATTAGAAATGTGCCGTTCCTCCCCCAAACACACACACATGACCATGGAGAGGTTCAACACAGCAATCTTCCTCCAAAGAAATATCCAGTCCCCTGAAACCACCTCTCATTGGTGTCCCCCAGGCCCGCGGGTGAGTTAGGAAAACAGGCGGCTTTGACCAACTGGCTGGCCTTCTGCTTGTTGTCCCTGCACCCCTGATTAGGGCAGCTTCGGACGGCTCATAATTGGTTCCAGTGATTCTCAGCTGCCCTGAGAACTGCCGTTCAAACTTGAGCAGCGTCATGATCAATCGAAGCTGACGGCAGTGAAGCAGTATTGACTTCCCATTCCTAAACCGGGGAATCATTAGTCAAGAAAAGCATCTTTTAATTACTCCCAGGAAGAAAAAAAAATCTTTTTGGATGGATTCTGCAACAACTGCCATTTTTTTCCAGTGCATTCGATATTAAATTTATTGTCGCAGGAGGGGAGAGGATGCCCTTCATCCCCCATCAGTGATGGAGGTTTAATTCAGAGAAAGGAGCCCGGTAGAGGATATCGATGGTACAACAGTTAACTACAGCTGGGGTGGAATCAGAATCCCCCTCTCTAATTGCTATTGATGCCATTTAAGCACACACTTAAAATATTGATTTTAAATGGGGATACTGAAGCAGGAGAGCCGTGGTGACAGCGGACAGGATTTGCTAGGTCCTAGGGGCTAACGCAGGGGCAGTGGGCTGTGTGTGGGGGGTGGGGGGGCCAAGAGCTTCATGATACATAGCACATGAGTGTGCAGGGGCTTCATGACACGTAGCACGCGAGTGTGTGGGTCGCTCCGTGCAATGTGTTGTCTGCACTTGGACGTGGGGCCTGGAGCAACCAGGCAGGGCCCTGGCTCCCACATTAGGACACGTGGAACCGTCGGGCCAAGTCCCGGAGCTCGCTGTGGCCCCTTTCACATCAAGGAGTAGTGCACTCGGAGGCAGCAACAGCCAAACTGTGAAGAGCATGTTTCTTGAGCGAATGAACAAATGAGCGAGCGGATGGGGGGACACGGGAATGAGGCCGCGTGGAACCTACATGCCAGGTGCTCCTGCTGCCTCAGGGCCGGGGGTTGCTCGCTTGTTCGTGCATGAAATCGGGGCTGCGTGTTTGCAGCACACCATGAAGTCGTCTGGGCAAACCTCAGACCTCTTTCCCTCCTCGGCCCCGTGAGGGTGTTTGGAGGGCTACTCTCTGTGTCACTGTGATGCATTGTTCTCCATTCCTGTCGCTGTTTCACTTCGGAATCTTTTAGGATTGCCTGTGGTGACCCTAATTTCCTTCCAGGACCGAGCGGAGCCCTCTGGTCCGTGTTCCTCTTGGCAGAAGCCAGACCATACTCAGCCACCTACTTCGTCTTCCCCTCTCCCACCTTTAGGTCTCCATGTATAAGCATCGGGTCCATAGGGTCTGCAGGGATCCCTCGCGGCTGGCGTTTCAGGGCAGGTAGCCTATTTACACAGTGGTCTGGGAGCCAGCTGATTTGGTCTCAGAAATCAAAGGAACGTGGACGTGTGTTTTCCATTCTGTCAAAGAGCCCTTGGGAGGAGCTCTAAACCCCACCGAAATCCCCCTTCCTTCTGATCCCACTTGGAAGGGAGCCGAGTTGCTGATTTAGGATACACTCTTCTGCCTCTTTGAGCATTCTTTTTCTTTCTGTCATTGTCACCTGCACATCCAAACTCCCCTCTTGTCTTTAACCTATAAAAAGATGCCACCTTCGGGAGGAAGATTTGGGGCCGGACGTCAGAAATCTGCGTGGGAGAGACTGGCCGCGCACTTCCAGATGGAGCAAGTCTGCCCAGTGACACGAGTTCCGGTCCTTTTTGATTTGGGATCGCCACTTTCATCTTATTTATGCACATGGAGATATTGATAAAGGGGAAATGTATCCAAACTGAAAATAATTGGATCCCTACCGTTAACTCTGAGATATTAAAAGCAGTACCACTTGGCCACGTCTTTGTCTCGTTAGGTTTGATCATAAGATCACAATATAGTAATCTCGGGCTCAAATTTCTGGCATAAAGATGCACTGTTCCAAATGTGGCCTCAGGGAACATGAGTACCCACACAGCCCCAGGATTATCTCATCTTATTATTTTTCAACAGTTCTTGGCCCGCTGAGGTCAGTGTTTTGTCTCTTTTGAGTGTTCCTCTATGCTTGACACCTTTTCCTATTTTCTTTCTTTAAAAAAAAAAAAAAAAAATGGGCAGGGGGAGGAATCGGGGGGGGGGGGGAGGGGGAAGGACTTTGCACTGATGACCAGAGCCCATCTGCAGTTGGGTGGCATCTGCTCCCCACATGTCACTTCCCTCATTAACAAGCAATTGAATTAATTAAATGCTACTCAGAACACGCATAACAAGCTACCGGCAGTGTCCAAATTAGCACTGATAATCAAGGATGATTTCCTTTATTATCCTGCTAAGTGGTGTGCAGACTCTGATCTCCCTGTCTGCCCTCATCTATTTACATACCCCCAGCTTCTGCCTTTGGAAGCGGAGGTTATCTTACCTAGTTAATTTGCCACGATCACCAAGCATGGCGGATTGATGCCCTGCCCCCGCCGCCACCGCCACCGCGCAGCCCCCTCCCTGCGTGCCCTCCCCCAGCCCCAGCCTTTGTATCTCAAGCTCACTGATAAATTAAAGGCCACCCCTGTGGTCTCTCAAGTGAGTAATAGAGGCAGAAATTTCATTTTGCAACTGGCTGATTTAATGATCCAAAGGGTAATTAATGGCCTGATTATCTTAATGTTAAATATGTCCGGCAGCAATTACTGTGACCTCCCGCTTGTCAAGGTCCGGGCTGTGCTCTTCTTTCAATTAAGTTCTCTGGGGCTTAATGGTATGAATAAACTCCTCTGATTCTATCATCCCGGACGGACGCAGAGGGTTCAGGAGCTGGGGGCTCGCTTGGAGTTTTAATCAGCCTGTCTCCTACTCTGGCGATCAGAGTTAACAATTACAACAAGGACAGCTTAACTTTGTTCTTCCCCATGCAGAGCACCCACACACACACACATACACGCACGCGCGCACACATACACACGCTTTATTGTTGTTTTATTTTTTTTATTTTCTGTCGTTTATTTCAGCGCTCTGAGGGAGAATCCTGTGTGTGGAGGAAGCCGCTGGTCTCTTCCAATATAAATTATCATGTGAGCGCTGTGGTTTTTCTGTTTGACAGGCTTAATTAATTGGCAGGAGCCCCCGAAAATGACAGTGCCACTAATTGCAACTCAGAGTGAATTTCTGTCATCATGGTGTGCCTGTCAGCGGGCGTGCTCCGGCCCTAGCCGGCACAGCGGCCACCCCCCCCGTCCAGGTGGGGACCGACTCCCGAGCGCATGGGGACAGAGGCAGAGCTGTGGGCTTACAGGCACGCCGTCTGTGTGCAGGACTGACGTTTACTGACGATAAAGTTTACACGGCTGCGGCCCTGCAGACCCAACAGCTGCTTGGGGACCTCAGATTCTACTTCAGATATTTCAGCGACGTCTCCTCGCAGGCTGGCTTGGAACCAGACTGCAGGAACCATAACTCACTGAGCGCCCCCCCATGACCGGCTGGTCCTCCCCAGTACATGGTGAAATATGCTTGGTTTACCGGGGCTCTTCCCAGATCAGAAATAGTCCACTATAAATATGAAGCCAATTAGAAAAATGTACAAATGAGAAGTATATTAACACTGGCTCAGAAATAATGCCAGTAGATTACAGTCGACAACAGATTCGGTGGTTCATCTGGTAAACCGCGGTCAGGGAGCTTGGCGGGAATTTATGCTCAGCTGTAGTGGTCTCCGATTAAGCGCTCGTTAACAGACTCGCTCCAATTGTAAGAAAGCGGATTTAAGAAGATTCTCTCCTTACGGTTCAGTAAAATAGGATCTGCTTTTTACAACAGAACTGTACCTTCCATTTGCCTTTGAACCAGATGGACAATGTAGTGCTCTGGTGTATTGTGGCCGCCTGCTGCCCACAAACCCCAGGGTTTGTTTGATCCTGCAGGAGACTGAATGTGTCCTGGGAGCCAGTGTGGCTACCGGGGAGCTGTCTTGAGTTGAAAATCCCTCTCGTTTACTCTCTGAAATGGAGCAATGGAGACAATTAAGGAGTTTTTTTTATTTCTAAGAATTTTTATTGCCACCGGTAGATGTAAATGCAAGCCAGTGGCCAGCGCTGGCAGCCTCTGGGGGTCCTGGGCATGCCTGGGCCTCTGGCTCGTTGTGAGTGTATATAAGGGAACATCACGCTAAGATTAACCTCTTGGGGCTTGAAGTACCTATCATGGAAGACATTCCAAACAATGGGCCCATGAATTCTTTCTACAACAGCTGCCTCTGTTTTTATTCCTATGATGGTAGAACATTTTCCAAAGTGTGTTTTCTTCCGGTGTTGTTTTGAGTCTTTTGCACCAGAAACTATCTCTTTTCTGGGGAACTTTCTGCTTGGTGCTGTGAGCTTTTCCTTAGCACGGAGCTGTCCTGTGACACAGGGTGATCCCCATTTTCCAAGCAAGAGGAGTGAGGACCTAAGGTCCTTGTGTCATTTCTCTGGGATCCCACACAGTACTGTGGGCTGGATCACGTGAATTCAGGATCAGACCCCTGGAACCTAGTCTTGGTCCTTCTACTGCTCCTGTTCTTGGCCACTCAGCCTCTTGTGGCTAAATCCAGTAGCTAAATCCATGTGGCTAAATCCTGTGGCATTTAGAGATGCAGTGTCCCTTTCCTCTCCTCCCCAAGGCCCCAGCTCACACTCTCATTAGCATGGCGTCTCTGTGTATATATATTACCAGTGTAAAGAGATAATATATAAGATCACATAGCCACCATATCTCTACACTTGTGAAATCCAGTGGCCTCACTCATAGTTACTGAAGTATGATAAAGCATCATTCATTTCCGTTTGCATTCATGGGGCAAACCTGATCTTTTAAGTCATTCAGTCATGATTCTAAAGTCTTCATTTTCTGCAGTTGGTGCTAATCTTGAAAGCTTTACGTATCTGGATCAACCACCACAGATGTGTGGATCGAGCCCCGACATTTCATGTAACTACATCCTTCTGCCTGAGGCTCCCTCTGTCCATGACCCTGACACAGCATTGTGTGTTGAAAACATTCAGCTTCCATTTCCAGAAAGCCTTACAATCACATTTATTATCTGCATGATGAAATGCACAGGCAGGCTAGAAGATTTCTAGTTTGGGTTCCATGACCACCATTTTCTGAAATTTTTTATTTAAAACAAAAAACAGGGTATGTTCTCTTTTTTAATAGGAAACTACCCATTATTTCCACCCAATTGATAGTGTAGATTTAATGTTGAAACAATATTTATGAAGTTTCCTGGGTTCTTTTTTTTTTTTTTTTTAAGATTTATTTATTTGGGGGGGGGTACAGGCAGATGGAGAGGGTAAGAGGGAGATCTCAAGCAGATGCCCCACTGAGCATGTACCCCAACATGATGCTCAATCTGAGGACCCTGAGATCATGACCTGAGCCAAAATCAGGATTCAGACTGTCAACTGACTGAGCCATTCAGGCACCTGTCCTGGGCTCCTTTTTATCTGGAAGACAGAATCAGCTGAATACCTAGGTCCTGCAGGCTAACAGTGAGAGAGGCAGACAAGTGGTCTGTGCCATCTCAGGTGCTGGCAAGGGTCTACTGATGTGGATGATGTGGGGTTTTGTTTATTTCCCTTTATACTTGTTAAGTGGTTTTACTACAGCATCAGCATCACCTAGAGGTATATGTTTTTGGCCCTACCCCACATCTACCTGGTTGGCATTTCTAGAGCGGGGCCCAGCAATATGCTTTAACCTTCTGTGTGATTCTTACGCTTATTAGAATTTGAGAAGCCCTGGTTCACACCATACAGCATAGACAAAGGTTCACAGCCCTTCCTGAAGTCCACTCCCTATCTCAGCCTAAGTCCCTGGACTTCATTCCTCATTTCTTGAGATGCAGGTGTCTGTCCTCTTTGTTTCCCAGACAGCTGTCTGGCCTGACATATCCAGGATGCCAACCCAGCAGGTGCTGCCATCCACAGAGGACATCTCTTTGTCTTGCCCCAGTACAAGAGGATTATACGCTATGATCAAATGTCATTGTCCCCATAAATGCAAGGTTGGTTCAACACCCCAAAATCAGTCCATATAAAACACTACATTAATAGAATAAAGGACACAAAGTACACAAACATCTCAGGAAATGCAGAAAATAAATCTGACAAAATTCAGCACCCTTTCATGATACAAACACTCAGCAAACTGGGATTAAAAGGATACTCAGCCTCCATCTTAGAAAAGCCCACAGCTAACACCTGCTGAATGGTAACATACCAAAGGCTCTCTCTCTAAGATCAGGAACAAAAAGCAAGGATGTCTGCTGTCATCACTTCTGTTCAACATTGTACTGGAGGTTCAAGCCAAGGAATTAGGCCAGAAAAAGAAACGAAAATTATCCAAATCAGAAGTTAAACTATCTCTTGGCAGATGACATGATCTGTATATCAGAAGTCTGCCAGAATCCACAATTAATTATTAGAGCTAATAAATGAGTTCAGCAAAATTGAAGGGTACAGAATCAGGTACAAAACTCAATTGTATTTCTATATACTTGCAGTGAACAATCCAAAATAAAATTTAAGAACAAAATTCCATTTAGTATACCATCAAAAATAATATGCTTAGAAATACATTAACCTGTGTACTGACAACCACAAAACATCATTGGAAGAGATTGAAGAAGACCTAAATAATTGACAGGACATCCCATGTTCATGGACTAGAAGACTTAATACTGTAAAGATGTCAGTACTTCTTAAATTGACACATATTGAACACAAAGTTGGTCTTTCACAATCTCAGCTGCTTTTTTTCTTGTTTTGCAGAAATGGACAAGCTGAGCTTCTAGCATATATGGAAATGTAAGAGACCCCCCCCCCAAGACAGGCAAAACAATCTTGAAAAAGAATAACAAAGTTGGAGGACCCACACATAAAACTAACTATAAGAGTATAATAATCTAAGGCTGTGTAATATTGGCATAAGAATAGACTTAGAGATCAACAGAACAGAGTTAAGAGTTATGTAATACCCCATACATCCTTGATCAGTTGATTTTCAACAATGATGACAAAACAATTCAGTGGGTATGGGGGGAACACTCTTTTCAACAGGTATCCAGATGCAAAAGAATGAAGTTGGACCCCTCTCTTTATATGCCATATATAAGTTAGCTCCAAAGGAATTAAAGATCTAAGTATAAAGACTAGAACTTTATTATAATACTTTTAGAAGAAAACGTGGATAAATCTTTGCAACCTTAAATTTGGCAATGGCTTCCTAGATACAACATCTAGAGCACAAGCAACGTAAGGAAAAACAGATTGGACTTCATGGAAATTAAAAATCTCATTGCTTCAAAGGACAATACCAAGCAAGTGCAAAGGCAACACACAAGGGACACCTGGGTGGCTCAGTTGGTTAAGCATCTGCCTTTGGCTCAGGTCATGATCCCAGGGCCCTTGGAATTAAGTCCTGCTGAGCAAGGAACCTGCTTATCCCTCTGTCTGCCACTCCCCCTGCTTGTGCATGCATGCACTCTTTCTCTCTCTGACAAAATCTTTAAAAACAAAACTATAAAAAAAAAGACCACACAGAATGGGCGATAATATATAAAAACAGTACATTTAATAATCTAGTATCCAGATCATATAAACGACGTTCACAGCTCAACAATAAGAAGACAAATAACCCAGGTTTTAAATGTGCAGAGACTGTGAAAAGACATTTTTTCTAAGCAAGATGCAAACACACAAAAAGATGCCAAGCATCATTACGTACTAGGGAAATGGAAATAAAGCCCATATTGAGAGACTACTTTACACCACTAGCATGGCTGTAATCCAGAAGATGGACAGTGGTGGGTGTTGGCAAGGATGTGGAGAAACTAGAACGTTCCTACACTGTTGGTAGGAATAGTAAGTCACAGAGCGCCTTGGAAAACAGCCTGGCAGTTTCTCAAAAAGTGAAACATAGAGTTACCATGTGACCAAGCAATTTTCCTCCTAGGTATATACTTAAGAGAAATGAAAACACATGCCCGTACAAAAATTTACACTTACGTGTTCACAGAAGCACTATTCTTAATAGCCAAAAAGTGAAAGCAAAACACCCATCAGCTGATGAATCGATACATAAAATAGGGTCTGTCCATACAATGGAATGTTATTCAGACATAAAAAGGAATAAAGTATCACGTATGCTGCAATTTGTGTGAACCTTGAGAACAAAATGCTGAGTGGAAGGAGCCAGACACAAGAGGCCACACGTTGTACAATTCTGTTTATACAGAATGTCCAGAATAGGCAAATCCACAGAGACAAAGTAGACGAGTGCCTGCTGGGAGCTGGGTGAGGCAGGGCAGTGAGGCCTAGGGACTGGCTTTCTTTTGGGGATACTGAAAAAGACCTGGATTTCCATGGTGGGAATGGCTGTACAACTTTGTAAATATCCTAAACACCACTGAATTGTACACATTTAAAGGGTGGATTTTATGGCATATAAATTATGTCAATTAAAATAAAAAGGAGGAAATTCCAAGGAGAAAGATGAGGCAAGACATTCTGCAAAAAGAGAACATTCTGGACAAAGGTGCAGAGACATGTGTGGTGGGGAAAGGTTGGCCTGGCCAGCCCTTCTGGCCCTCGTCCGGCATGGGGAGACAGTGGAGGAGTTTTTCCAGTGTGATGCTTTGACCGGTGGTTCCACTCTAGCCAGAGCTTCCTGTACTTGGAAGGATAGACCAGACAAGGATGAGACCAGGAAGAAGGTCATGCTGATCGAGTCTGAATTGGTGATCATCCCTACCAGGGCCTTCAGGGAACCTGAGCGAGGCCCCAGGCACAGCCCGCCATTGTGGCACAGAATCCACACAACAAACCGACGTCCTTCAGAGTGTCCTTTCCTGGGCCATGGGACAATTGCCAAGGCCATTAACTGACAAGCAGAACAAACAAGGTAACAAGTCACAAGCCCCTGATGGATCGATATCATGATAGTAAAGGTAAAAGTTGCACAGGAAGAGGGCAGAGTAGTGGCACAGCCTGCCCAGCATGGCCTTGGCCCAGCCGTGGCCGTCCTCTTGTGGCTTCAGAGCAGGATCTCTGGGCCACACCCTCCAAAACCAGCAGACAGAGCGAGCCTCCCCCGCTGCAGAGCCCTGATTTCCCCAAGAAACTGGCTGTGGTCCCAGAGAGTAGGAACAGCAGGGGGGGTGCTAGTAAAGCCTCCAATAACTAAATGTTCATTTGTAACTTATACACACTTTCATCGACCTGAGATCCAGAAGACGAACATTACTGGAGTACACAGCACTCAGTCTTAGGGACCGACTCATACGGAAAGCATCTCTAATGTGCATGATTTAATACAAATGACCCTGGGTGGCAAATACATAATCATGATTACTTACTCATGACTTTATCCTTGACGACCCCCAAGTGCCACCTTGTGTGTTTTCACATGGATCCTCATGATCTCAATGAGCTTGGAAGATACTGATCTGGAATCAGAGAAGAGGACCCCCAGGCAGGCAAAATGTCTTGCATGTAATCTAACCCAGACTTGGAGCAGAGTTAGCTCATGGACTTCCCATTTGGGGCCCCTAAGAAAAGTTGGGTACATGACTTACAAGTGTGGAATTCTGTCAACAAATGACCACAGTCTTGAGCCATGCCTTCCCACCACTCCAGTGGTTTTCAGCTGGGAGACCTTTGGAATAGACCGTGGGGTAGGTTATGGGACTGGAGGCCTGGGATGCCTGTGCCCAGGAAGGAGAAGTCGCTTTGCCCAGAGGGACTGTAGCGCCCTGACGGAAGTACACGGTAGAGCAAACCATGAAATAAACCCGTGCTGCTCTGACGAACAGAACCAGCCCTCCATTCACGGGCTGCCTACACGCTTCCAGACTCCAGCAGAGGCCTCTGGGGAGCCAGGACCTCTCGCAGGAGGTTCCTTCTTGGTGTGGGCAGTGGATGAACTCAGAAAGAGAAACACGTTTTCATTCTAGAATGCCAAACTGTACCTTTGTAAATGCATTAGACGAAACGAGGATAATTGTATACTCCATAAAGTTCCAAAGGAACCACAGTAGATGCTCAATAAATATTTGAGAACCTGTGGGTTTTCTTCCCCAAAAAACTAAAGTTAGGGCTGACACATGATCACTAAAAAGGAAGTAAATGGCTGACCACTGGCCCCAGGGAGTATCTGTCTGATGGAAGATATATGCAAAATAGTGTGAACGCCAGTACTTGGAGAAGGTGACAAAGCAGAGTCATGTGCCCCAGCAACTTAGAGCTGTGTAGAATGCAAACTCATTTAAAAGCTAGGAGACAGCTTAGAGAGGTGTAAGGTATAGGGTATCTTGAGACTTGCGGATGAAGCAGTGTTTCTGGGACTGGGATCAAGGCCCCGTCCAGGGGCTCTAATCTAGTGGGAACTGCACACCCCATGGGGCTACCATAACGCAAGACTGAAGGGTACTGCAGTGTGAGTACAGATAAACAGTACAGTTGCCTAAATGCATAATCAGGAGTAAACTTTGCGTCAGGAAGAAAGGTGGGATATTATGTCATTTTCTGTCATAAGTAACCATATAGCTCCATAAAATTACTCTTGATTTCAAAGTTCTCATTCCTTTGTTACGTTCCTGTCCAAGACTATTCTTTAACAATCATGTTTCATCTTGCAAAGCATGTGTGAGCTTTTCTGAAGAAAAGCTCCTGGGATTGACCCTGTTTTCCAAAGTGCGACAAAAGCCAGTGGCTGGGCCATATCGTGAGGCAGCATCTGAGGATGACGTCACCAGCCATCGTGGTAAAGGCGACGGCTGCGCCCATACAAAGTGAGGGTGCTTCTTCTTAGACTCAGTTGGGACAAAGCAGAGCACCCTTTCCAGGTGACATCATTGCTAAGGGGATACACATCTCTGGCACTAGGAAGGGAGCAGTAAGGGATTGAAATGTAATTGTGGTTACACTGAGAAAACTATTTCCACGATGGCAAGGCACCAAGAGCTGAGCAGAAAAGACATAAGTCAGGAAGGGCCAGAATGTTCTGTGAAGTCATATGATGTTCTACAGTTGGAAGAAGATCTAAAGTGCTCCCTGTCAGCCCACATGTTTGGCAATGGCCACGGATGTGTGGTGATTCATGAAGGCCACTGCTTCTTCCATGGTCACTGGGCTCATGTGAGGTCTTCCCAATGGAATATCCTGTGACCCAAAGCAAGGTGACTTCAAGGATGGGCTTGATTCCCCCTTGGCCTCTGACACCACCCTCTCATGTCCAGCACACTGAAGACATCAAGGCCAGAAATAAGCCGAAAAGGTCCCTAAGGCCTGGGGCCGCCAGGAGAACTTGCCCAAGTAGGTGGACAATCCAGGCATTCCCTACACAACCTGCAGCCTCCAGGAATAGGGAGATCCACTGATGCTACAAAGGCCACATGTGCAGACCACCCACAGCCTGCACACTTTGGGGGCCCCTGCTGAGGTCTCTAACAGCTCTTGGAAGGTGGGCAGGCTCTGTCCCCATGGTACGGCTGAGGATATGAAGGTCACACAGCAGGTACTTGGTGACATGGAGTCCAGGCCCGGGGAACCTACAGCCTGTGCTCTACACCTCAGTGCTTTGCTGCTGGGATCCTGAGCCGGCAACTGAAGGCTGTTGCATATAATGCTGGACAGCAGTGAGATGTGGCGCAGCAGCTGGCAGGGTCTGCAGGACGTGGGACATCAGAGGCAGCGTATCACTGCCTGTGCCTCTCACCCCACCCGTATGGAGCAGGCAGCTCGGGCCAGGGGGCTCGTCACTTCCCATGCCTACACTGCCGTATGGCACAGCTTTTCCGGGCTTGGTGACCATAATGCCATCTGAGAGCCATGGAGAATGCAGGCCCAGAAACACAGTATCTGAAATTTGTATTTCATTTTTCAGGCGTAGCAAACACTGAGACACAGCCGGATTCTCTCAAAAGTCGACTTCTCAGTACACTGGGTTTTGATCCCCACCCCCAAGCATGGTGGGTCGTACCCACCTTCCTCAGGGTGAAGAACCACAGGTCGGCTTTAGGAAGCTTTCAGCCTGCCTGTTGCTTGGATGCCATGTCTGCTTTAGGGCAGGGGGTACCGGTCCGTTGAGCACTTTGTAGGAGCAAAGAGAAGAAAAGAGAAGTATTTTGTGATGCTTATTGGAAATAGTGATTTTGCTCTGATGTGCACCCCGGCGTGCATGACTGTCTTTTGGGCAGCAGATCCTTAAGTGAAAAAGCCTCCTGGGGGGTTGGAGTTAAGGGAAAGCCGGGAGGCCCTTCTGGATGCCAGGAGAAATTTCTGGAAGGCGATATGTCAGCTCCCAGGAGAAGCTTCTGGAAGGCGATATGTCAGCTCCCAGGAGAAGCTTCTGGAAGGCGACACGTCAACTCCCAGGGCCCAGACGGTATTGTTGCTGTGCTTTGAGGAGCATCAATTCCCAACAGGGCAGTCTCTCAGTGTCTCTTGTTCAGGAAAGGTGCTTTCTGAATCTTATTTTAAAGATAATACCAAGTTAACAAGCATAATGGCTTTTCTCCTCTGTTGTCGAAGCTTTCATCAGCAGCTTGAAAGAGGACGGGAGCAGTATGTAGCTTTGTGAAAAGCTCAGGCTTGGCATCTGTGAGCTGGGAACTTCGTCGCGGCTTCCCGGGGCAGGAAGATGCCAGGGGACCACAGAGGCCCTGACCCATCTTCCATGCTGCTGTGAGCCTGGCCCGTGCAGAGCCCTGAGAGGCAGCTGCTGGTGGAGGGCTGCTGGGCTGCTTTTCCTGGCTCTCCCCAAGCCCAGGGGAAGCTCATGTGGGTGAAGGGGTATGCGTACAGCTACAGAACGGGACAGCTGGACCCCAGTCCTGGGCCTGCCTGCCCTCATCTGAGAATGCTAATTACACCTGTTCCTAAAACTCCCAGCATCCCTTCAGACACTTACCCTCACCTAAAACCCACTGAGCGGGTCTCCATGAGGAGGGCCTGAGAGCCAGCCGAGCGGCGACCCCCATGTGTCCCTCGGGGTGGCCAGGGAGCTCACTCAACACAGGGAGCAGAAGCGGCTCCAGCCCGAGCACCAGCCCTCATCCAGAGGCCCACAGGTAAAGCCTGCAGCGCTTTGCTGTGCCTCAGTGGCGCCCTTTGCAGACCCACCATCAGGCAGTCTACCCCCATCCAGGCAGGTAACGTGTGGGTGAGACAGACGCAGACATTCCGACTTAATCACAGGCTTCCAGAAAAGCTCCTGGGTTTGGCGGTGTTGGAAAGGCTCTGTCCTGATGTCTGCACGTGTAGTTTGGAAATCGTCGAACTGGGTGAGGCTGAATCGCTCATCTGGGCACAGGGAGCGCACGCGTGGGATTTGAGTTAGGAGCCTCAGCTCACTGCCTCCGGCGCCGGCCACCCTATTGTTGCGCCTGCTTGTTACCCTGCCATCCACTGGCTGAGCTTTATTTCTGAAGTGCACTCCCCTAGCGGCTGGTTTTCATCTGACTGTTAAGCAGCCATCAAAGGAAACTACCCTAAATGTTCTGTTCGCCGACAGCCTGGAAACCTTTGCTGACATGTTGCTCACGCGCAGGCGGGCTCTCAAGAATGGGAACGGTGTCTGGCCAGCCCGTGGGCCGCTGGGTAGTTAGCGAAGGGAGGCCCGCAGGGGCTGCAGAATGAGTAGAAAAGGAGCCCTTTTAACGTCCATATTGACAGTGAAGTCCTGTTCCCCAGGGCAGGCAGTGGGTCCAATTGTTGCTGGAACGGTTCGTCTCACTAATCCTTCTAGAACGGGGATCTTTGACAGTTGCCTCGGGTTGAGTTTGAGAGCCCTGCCATGAGCAGCTGGGGTGCCTGTTTATCGAGAGCCCTGGGGCTCCCGTCCCAGCAGTGGGACTAGCCCTCCAAAGCCCTGAAACTGTCCCTCGAACTCATCAGTGGCATTACTCCTTTTTGCCCTTAAATACGAACTTTAAGTTCCTGGGGCTTTTCCCCGTGTGTCTTCTGCTGAGATTCTGTGGAATGGCTGACCTGTGGTGGGTTTGTGTCCAGCAACTTCCATGTCACTGTTCGGCGCCTCGGGTAGGGGTGGAGGGGCATGGCTTGGCTGTGTGTCTTGAAAAACCCCACTCTCCTTGGTTGTTTCCTTGATCCAAGGAAGGACTTGAGGTCTTGGGGTCGCATTCTCCCCTGGGGCAGGGGGTTCTCTCTGCCTTCTTCATCACCATCGTATAACTACCCTCCCAAGCTCATGGAGGCCGACCACAGTGCAGATCCATTCACTAAAGTAGGGACTGCAAGAAGCTTTGACGTGTGGGCTGATGCGAGCATGCAAAGGCCAGAATTATGAGTGCCTTATTCTAAAAGTCCCGAATAGAAACCAGAGACTCCCCAAGAAGACTCCTTTGGCAGTTGTTGAGGTGAATTATGAACTCCTGGAATTGTTAGATTATTTATTTAGTAAGGCAGTGAGAGGTAATTTTTAAAAATTTATTTTGAGGTAAACCTTACACACAGTGCATTGGACACATCTTGGGTATGTAATCAGTCCCACTGGGTTTTTTTCATTTGTAAAATTACTTTAAATTCCATACAGTGCTAGATAAGTTTCAGGTGTGCGATAGAGTGATTCGGCCGCTCCATACATCACCCGGTGCTCATCAGGACAGGTGTCCTCCTTCATCACCATCACCTGTTTCCCCCCTCCACTCTGGTCCCCATCAGTGTGTTCTCTAGAGTTGAGTCTGTTTCTTGATCTGACACCCTCTCTCTCTCTCTCTCTCTTTTTTTACTATGTGCTTCTGTTTCTTAAATTCCACATGAGTGAAATCATCTGATATATGTCTTTCTCTGACTAATTCATTTTACTTAGCATAATATATTTTAGCTCCATCCCTGTTCTAGCAAATGGCAAAATTTTATTCTTTTTCATGGCTGAATACTATTCCTGGGTGTGTGTGGGTGTGTGTGTGTGTGTGTACACCTACCACATCTTTTTTATCCCCATTCGTCTATCAGTGGACACTTGGTCTGCCTTCATACCTTGGCTATTGTAAATAATACTGTAGTAAACAGGGGGGTGCACGCATTCCTTTGAATTAGTGTTTTCGTATTTTTGCAGTAAACACCCAATAATGCCATTACTGGATCATAGGGTAGCTCTAATTCTAACATTTTGAGGACCTGGAGGGTCCTTTTCCACTGAGTCTGCACCCATTTGCATTCCCACCAGCAGTGCACAAGAAAGAGTTCTTTTTTCTACACACGTCTTTGCCAACACGTGTTTTTTGTGTTGAGGATTTTAACCATGCTGACAAGTGTAAGGTGATAGCTCATCGTGGCTGTGATTTGCATTTCTCTGATGATGAATGAGCATCTTCTCATGTGTCTGTTGGTCATCTGGATGACTTCTTTGGAGAACTGTCTGTTTATTCTTAATTAGGCTATTTGGTTTTATTGTGTTGTGTAAGTTCTTTATATATTTTGGATATTAACCCCTTAATCTGTTAAGGTATTTGCAAACATTTCCTCCTGCAAAACAAACTACTGAATACAGACATTCAGTAGGTTGCCTTTTAGTTGGGTTGATTGTTTCCTTTGCTGTGCAGAAGCTTTTTATTTTGATGAAATCACAATAGTTTGTTTTTGCTTTTGTGTCCCTTGCCTCAGGAAACATATCTAGAAAAATGTTGCTATAGCCAATGTCAGAGACATTTCTGCCTATGCTCTCCTCTAAGATTTTTATGGTTTCAGGTCTCACCTTTAGATCTAATCCATTTTGAGTTTATTTTTGTATATGGTGTAAGGAAATGGTCCAGTTTCATCTTCTGCATGTAGCTGTCCAGTTTTCCCAAACCATTTGTTGAAGAGACATTTTTCCCTTGGATATTCTTCCCTGCTTTGTCAAAGATAATTAACCATGTAATTGTGAGTTTATTTCTGGGCTTTCTGTTCTGTTCCATTGATCTGTGTCTGTTTTTACCAGTACCATACTGTCTTGATCTCTACAGCTTTATAATACTGCTTGAAGTCCAGAATCTTGATGCCTTTAGCTTTGTTTTTCTTTTTCAAGATTGCTTTGGCTATTTGGGATCTTTTGTGGTTCCATGAAAGTTTTAGGATTGTTTGCTCTAGTTCTGTGAAAAATGCTGTTAGTTTTTTGATAGGGATTGCATTAAATCTATAGATCGCTTTGGGTAGTATAGACATTTTAACGATACTTGTTCTTCCAACCAATGAGCATGGAATGTCTTTCCATTTCTTTACATCATCTTGAATTTATTTCATCAGTGTTTTATAGTTTTCAGAGTGTGGATCTTTCACCTCTCTGATTAAGCTGATTCCTAGATATTTTTGGTTTGATGCAATTATAGATGGGATTGTTTTCTTAATTTCACTTTCTGCAGCTTTGTTATTAGTGGATAGGAATGCAACAGATGTCTGCATATTGATTTTCTATTCTGCAGCTTTACTGAATTCACCAGTTCTAGCAGTTTTTTGATGGAGTCCTTATGGCTTTCTATATATCTAATATCCTGTCATCGGCAAATACAGCTTTACACTTTCTTTACCAATTTGAATGCCTTTTATTTCTTGTTATCTGATTGCTGTGACTGGGACCTCCAGTACTGTTGAATAGAAGTGGTGAACGTGAACATGTTTGTCTTGTTTCTGACCTTAGAGGGAAAAGCTCTCCGTTTCTCCCCTTTGATTATGATGTTCACTGTGGGTTTTTCATATATGATCTTCATGATGTTGAGGTATATTCTCTCTAAACCTATTATGTTACCAACAAATTGGAACAACCTAGAAGAAATGGATAAATTCCTAGACACATAAACTACCAAAACTGAAGCAGGGAGAAGTAAAAAATTTGAACAGACCCATAACCAGCAAGGAGATTGAAGCAGTAATCAAAAACCCCCAACAAACAAAAGTCCAGGACCAGACGGCTTCACAGGCAAATTCGGGCAGACATTTAAAGACAAGTCAGTACCTGTTCTTCTCAAACTATTCCAAAAAATAAAAGAGGAAGGAAACTTCCGAATTCATTTCATGAGGCCAATATCACCCTGATCCCCAAACCAGATAAAGACACCACAGGGAGAAGACAGGCCAGTATCTCTGCTGAGCATAAATGCAGTCTCACCAGTTTTAACAAGCACACACACCTGTGTAACTCACACTCCTGTTGGTATCCCTCTGTCATCCCAGGAAGTTCACTCATTCTCCTTCCAGCTAATCTCTATATTAGGCAGTCATGGGTTTGATCTCTGTCAGGACACATTAGTTTTGCCTCTTCTAGAAATTTACATAAATAGTATTATATGGTATGTACTGTTTTTCTGACTGACTTCTGTCCCTCAAAAGTATTGAAAAGTGTTATGGTTCTATCACTGGTATATTTTTTTTGCACTCCTTTATTTTTTCAAAGAAGTATCTAGAATATAGTTTCTCATCAACCATTGTTTTTCCCATTTTATGAATTTTGAATCACTATGACCTAAGAGCTAAGTGTATGTCAGGTGCACTGTAAATGGACCTGGTTCTGGTGCCGAGGTTCAAGGACAGACTCAGGTCAGACTCTTAGTTTATACTGACTTGTTGTGTATCCTGGGCTGTTTGTGTCTCAGTCACCCTGTCTGCAAAGTAGGGATAATTACAATACCTGCCCCAAGGGAAGATTTTGAGAAGTAAGGAGAAATATATGTAATACCGAAACTTCTAAATAAAGGTCAGAATTCTAGGTAATTGTCACCTATTAGCTCTTGTTAGGAAAGGGGAAAAAATTTCTAGGAGTTCAGATATGTTGGGATCTGGTTCAACGAGCTTATTTAAAGATGATAGTAATACACACTTCCTGTTTACTGCAGCATCCTGAATGAATCATAAACACATTACATCTGCAACTATTATAATACCCAGTCCTGACCCAACCCCTTTGAGATAGACAAGAAGAATATTTCTGAAAAGACAGTTTGATTATTATGACATAATGTTACCGTGTGCTCAGTTCTGTGGCTAAGACTACAAGTGGCCACATATCTGAAGAAGAGAATAAAATGACATTTCCTCTCTGGTTCTGGGGAGGCAGCCTTGTCCCTTAGAGAGACGTTAGAGAGAGACGTCCTCCTCATCCTTTGCAGCCTGCGTGTTCCGAACTTTTGAGACGAGACTCGGGAACTGCGAGAGATGTTCCGGTGTGGTCACAGAAGCCAGAGAAGCAGGGACCACCCCCAGGGCATGGATGTCCCAGATCATAGTCACTGGTCTAAGGCTGGCTGGGCCAGCAAAGGGAAGGGCAGGTTGCATGCGGTCCTTTAAGATGGGTGGCTCTCACTGAAATCAAATAATTAGCTTCAAATCCATGTGTGACAACTTAACATGTAAAAAAGATAATTACTTTTTTTTTTTTAAATAATAATGCTTAATGTTATCCAGCGTTTCCTGGAAATGTGCCCATGTCCATCCCTGCCACCCCCCCCCCCGCCCCCCACACACACACTGGTGGCAGTAAAAATTGGCAAAATTACCAAAATCTTCCTGGAAGGAACTTAGCAATATGTATAAACAGCCTTCAAAACCACATGCTTTTTTACCTAGCAGTACTTCTAGCATTTATTCTAAATGATGAGGCTCTAAGAAAAGATTTCATTGCAAAGGTATTCATTGCATCATTGTTGCAAAGTTAAAAATTTTAAATAAAGCAGGATTCCAAATAGGTGATTACATTATTTATTTTGTATACAAATAAGGTATCAATTATATAAAATGCATATATGATTATAGTACAGAGTATATACCATGAAGCATTTTGAAGTCTTTAAAAATGATGCCACTAAAAATATAGTCACACAGAGGGGTAGTCACACTATGTTAAATTAAAAACATCTTATAGATTAGAATGTACCCCAGATTGCTAATTTTGACTTTCTTATAAAAGACTGAAGACTTATTAGAAGGACTGGGGTTACATTATTAGCATGGGCATCATGTAGATGACCATGCTTCTCAGACGGTGTGAGATTGTTACTACCCAAAGGTGCACTTGCCTGCTCTGTCCAAAGGCCCGTAGCTGGCGTACTAAATTAGGAATGTGCAGATTATGGCTTGCTGAGTAAGGAGGCATGAGACCCTCACACAGAATCGGTAGGTGGTTCCCTCAGCATCCCAGCTTCCATTTTGGGGAAATGAAAACCTTAGGTCATTTTGATTGAAGGTACAGTTCCAGTGTACCCCAACAAAGGAAGTAGAGCCTAGGATGTATTGTTACTTATAGAGCCTAGGAATGGGGGAGGGAGGCAGTGGCGGTAAGCCAGTGGAAGGGCCGTTTTCTGACCCAGGTCACAAGGCAGCGGGAGATAGACAGCAGGGTAGCATGCACCTGTTATGAAAGCTGTTAAAAAAGCGGGGCTGACGTCGCTAACTTTGCTCGTGGTCAACTCTAAGTGGTTATTTTAAAAGGTGCGGGGAAAGAGCCAAGCAGGAACTTGGGACGGGCATCCTAAGCTCAGGTCCTTCTCTAAATGTCCAGTTTCTGGGTGTGAGCAGGGTATCATGCTATCAGCTGTCTAGGTAGCACCTCAGATAGCTGTCTCCCCTGCCTGTGGGGCCCTGGCATCCCTGGCTGTGCTCGATGCTAGGAATGGTAAAGCTGGGGGAGCGTGAAACTTGGGGGGGGGATCGTGTGATACTTGGATTTGAGCTGCGCAGCCATGAAGTTGGCCCTCCCTAGGTCTCTGTTTCCATTCTTATAGAAGAACCTGGCTGTTCTCTTTTTGTTGCCATGGGCTGCGTTTGGGGGGGCAGAGCGGACAGTGAGGGGTGGTATCCAGAGCACCAAGTCTGCCACCCGCATGATTAATCATGAGAATGAGCCATATTTACACAGACTGATTCTGAAGGACTGTTGGCAGGTGGGGGGTGTCAGGAGCATTATGAGTGCCTCAAAAGGTTCAGTGTAAACATGGAGTTCCCACAGGACCGAGGACTATCACCCCTAGGCATATACACAAGAGAAACGAAAACATGCATCCACACAAAAACTTGTTCACCAGTGTTCACAGCAGCATTGTTCACAGTGTTTCAGAAGTGGACACAAACCAAACGTCCATCAGCCGAGGAACCGTGTGGACTGTCCACACAATGGGCTGTTTCTCAGCCCTAAAAAGAGCAATGTACTGATTCTCGCTATAGCACAAATGACCTTGAAAACACTATGCTAAGTGGAATATTGTTAGCTTCTGTTTGTATGGAACACCCAGAATAAGACAGCTCTGTAGAGACAGACAGTGGGTAGTTAGTGGCCAGGGCCAGGTCCAAGGGAATGCCGAGGGAGATGGGCAGTCCTGCTGACAGGAGTGCGATCACTTTTTGAGGTGATGACAGTGGGCCAAACTTGATTGTGCTGGTGGTCACATAACTGTGAAAATGTGAAAAACATTGAATTGTACACTTTTAATGAGTGAATCGGCATGGTATAGGGACTGTATCTCAATAAAGCTGTGAGATTAAAAAAAAAAAAACATCATCCGCTTTAAGTGGCAAAAAGAAGAAAAGGCAGCAGGCTCTCTTTAAGTGAAGCTGGAAAAAATCACGTTTCCACGGTAAATAGTAAGCGTTTGCAGAGCACAAGGCATTGCCCGCATGGGGAAGACCAGGCAGGGTCACCCCAGCCATCTGGCTCGAGGCAGCACGGCTTCCTCCTTTGACCTCAGTGGCCTTCTCCCCACAGAATGTGTCCAGAAGATGGGAGAGTCACTCAAGGTCAACATGCGGGATTTCTCAAGTATCCCCCAGGGTTTGACTTGGGACTGCAGGAGGGGCCCATGCTTCCCCACACGGGCATGCACTAGTCAGAACCCAAACGTGTGTCCATGCGGCTGCTCGCTGAGCCCCTCCCACCCTGGCCTCTGCAGGAGGGACTGTCCCTGCACAAGGACAGGCTGAGCCTGCCTGCGGGACTTTGCTGGCCCAGCCATGCGTAAGGCCGGGATGGCCGGGCCTGACCACATGGGTGTGTACGTCCCAGGGTGGTTTAGCAGTGGCCTCCCAGACCCGCACCGGAGTCGTGTAATCCAAACCCCAGCGTGAGTCCTATTTGCACGGGGAACACCAGCTCAGCAAACATATGGGGCTCTGCAGTGGGCCAGGGAGCTTGTGAGCCAGTGCGCACAAAACAGGACACGCCCCCTCGCCTGCTTCTGAATGACTTCTCACGGCCTCATGAGGCCACACCAGCTTATTAGTCTGAAAGAGATCAATTAAAGGTGAGAGTGTTAATAGCAAAATTAGGAAGAAAAACTAACAAGGGATGGGGGCCATGGTTCTGAACGTCACGGCAGAGCTCTTTGCTGCCGGCCCTGTGGGGTCTACCCCAAGCTCTCCACGGAGAAGGCCTGGGGGTTACGGCTCTGTGAGGTGAGTATACAGTCGGAGTTCTCAGCTCAAAAAGCCAAGCCACAGTTTGGAATTCTCCATTGTTGTTGAGAGCTGAGAAATGTCCCTAAATGTCGGTGCTCATGGCCGTGATGATTCTCCTTCACATGGGTGTCCTTGGCCATCTCTAGGAGGGAATGAATACCTACCCACAAGAGGAAAAAAAAATCTATAACCTGTCATTTTCCATTGCCCATAGACTGGTTTTTTCTCTCCAAGAACCGTCTCATCGTTTTCCCCTCAAATTTCTCACCATCACCACATCTCTGCCTGCACGATCCAGATGTACAGTGTGAGTTCCATCACATCTGAAATTTCTTAGCAGCTGTAACTGCTCTCTCTGGATAAATCGATGGGAGCGGTGCAATGAGGGCAAGGGTTAGCCAGAATTCTGCCTCTGCAGAGTGCCTGGATCAGAGTGCTGCCTCCTACGCTCACAAACTGTGTGGCTTTGGACAAGTCTGTCAGCCTTCCCCAACCTTGTGTCCTTGAATATACTCCAGGGAGGAGAACGTGTGTGTTCTAGGAGTGTGTGAAACCCCTTCGTTTGACCTGGGCCAATAAGCAGTGTGTATGTATGTCAACACCGCAGCCTCTTTCAAGACCTATGTCAACGCCACCTGCCCAGATGTGAAGCCTATGTGGCCACAGCTCTCCTGGGCCGGCAGAGCCTCCCTCCCTCCTATTTGCCCCTGAGGACCCTCAGCGCCAAACCCCGGCCCTTTTCCCAAACACACACTTGGCTCCATAGCCCCAGTGCTGAACAGGTGTTGCAAGTACCCGCTGACTGAATTCCAGGAAAATCAGAGCCACCAGTTTCCCAGAGTAACTTGGGGCCATGCTCGAGAAAGGCAGAGAGAGATTATGGAGAAGGTTATAGACTTCCCTGGGAACAGAGAACCCATGATTTTTGACTTCCAGACAGTCCTTTGGAATAGACGACCCTCCTTCTCATTAAAGATCTAGTGACAGTTTTCATTAGAGGTTTGCCCTAATGTCCTTGATAGTAAGTCCTTCCAAACCACGACTCCCATACCAGCTGATGAGAGGGAGCTGCTGGACAGTGTGGAAACTTCTGGTGAGAATCTGCAGATTCTTGGTCCACTTGGGCGCAGATCAGTGCAGGTCAGTTCATTCTGTGTCACTCTGCAAAGGGGGGTGTTGAGCAGAAGACCACCAAGGAGCCCCTCTAGCTTGGAGAGTCTGTGGACCTGTCTTCTCCCCTTCCCCATTTGTAATCAGCTACAGAAGGCTTGGACATTTCTCTGGTGTGAGTTAGTGTAGACTAAGATGCGGTACAGGAATGACTTCCTAATTCTCCATGGAATCCACTAATACCTCGGAATGGGACAACTGCCTCAGGGGGTTCACATGTAAAGACACTGAGGTGTTCCTTCCCTTCCTGCACTCTGGAACGTTCACGATCAGTTTCTTTCTGGCACCACACAGGCTATTCCTAATTTCCAAAAGCTTAAACTTGGGGATTCATTTTAAATATCAAAAGAGTCCATTTGCTCATACTAAACAACAGCCTACACCAGACCCAGCCCCTAAATGCAGTAGGTGTTTCTGAAACACACGGAGCCAAAATACACCTGTATAAGGTTTATGAAATGTAAATTAGTTGAGCAGTGACCACAAATGACTTCGATGCAACCCATTTTCTCAGCTGTGTTTTCCATTTGCAATTCCTATTTTTATTTACTGTCCTCTGTGGAATGAACTTAAAGATGAGTCCTCACGGAAGAAGCCAGAGAGAAAAGACCTACGTAGCACATGATTCCATTTCTGTGAGACACTCAGAAGAAGCAAGGCTGCAGAGACGGAAGGCGGATGAGAGGTGGCGTGGGTCCAGGGTATGGGATGGAGGACTGGCTGCAGGGGGATGTGAAGCATCTTCTGGGGGAAACAGAGATGTTCTCAAACTGAAGAGCAGGGCTAGTCATACAGCTCTCTAGGTTTTCTAACAATAGTTGAATTGTATCCTTAAAACAGGTGAATGTAATGTATGTAAACTATACCTCAATAAAGCTGTGAGGGAAACAAAAGACTTGGTACCCTCCCCCACCCCAGGGGGCACCCGGCTTATTAAGAAAACACAAGACAAAGAGGCAGCATCAATGAGGGTGAGGCCACAAAGCGGTCCCCTGCTGCAGACAGAACAGTGACCCACATTCGTATTCCTGCCTGCAAGGAGGCAAGGAGGCGGCGGGACCTCTTATCCCTGGTTTTCAAAGCCTTTCCGGTCAATGTGGGACCTGCTGGGGGCCTCTCCAGGACTGGAAATGGCCTGAGGTCCTGTCCTCAGGCCCTGCGGCAGGCCTGTCACAGGCTCTCCCCTGCCTCGAAGAAGCACCTCTATCTCTGACAGCTCCTGGCAGGGCCTTGACCCCCAGGAGCAGCCGTGCAAATGTCCGATGCATCATGAGATGCCACCGTGGGCTCTAGGCTTGAAAGCTCATATCAGGGTGAGTGGTTCAGGATCCGAAATGTATCGGGGCACTTGGCTGAAGCCGTCGGAACACACGACTCTTGATCTTGGGGTCATGAGCATGAGCCCCATGCTGGGATTACTGAAAAAAAAAATGAACTTAAAAAAAAAAAAAAAAAAAATCTGATGTGTATTCAGAGAAAAGGAGGACCCTGTCACTTGGCTTGGGGCGCGCCCTGTGTCTGCACCTCCGAGGCTTGTGACTGGTCCTCCCCTATGGCTTCCTAGGAGGACCCATCTAGGAGGAGTCTGGCTCTGGGCTGTGCACCTGTCGGGGGACGGAACAGGGTCACTGCTTCGACCTCCAGGAAGAGGGTGCCTGGGCACCAAGCATCCATCCTTGCCGCCCATTCGCCTGATGCCGCTCATCTCCTGAAGCCGGTCCACATACTGCCTCCAGGCTCGTGATTCTATAGCTGCACTCTGGCCAGGCTGCTCTTGGGCTCACTGACCTGTTCTGTCGGTCAGCCAGACACGGAGCTCCCAGTGCGTGTGCCTGTGCAAAGAGAAAGAGAGAAACAGAAAGAAAGCTCTGTTGTAAGGAGTTGGCTCCTATAGTTAGGAGAGCTGGCAAAGCCATAGGGCAGGCCCACAGGCTGGAAACTCAAGCACACGTTAATGCCCGGGGCATGGGGCACAGTTGTCTCTTCAGAAAACTGCAGGTGTTTGCCCCCAAGCCTGAGGCCCGGTGGATGGGGCCCCTGTTGAGGATCATCTCCGCTACTTAACAGCTGCTGGTTAGAGATGATGTTAACTGTTCAAGGCAACTCGTAGGCAGGTGGTCGATGAAATCGTGGGTGCCACAGCGTGGACACCTTGACACATGAAATTGAGCTTGAGACTTGCCATGGCTCCAGCTGGCCAGAGGATTCCATTGAAGCAGAAGCCACACGCTCTCTATCCTGGGGCAGTGCTTTTTATTGGGCCCTTTCACCTTTCCAAGGATAACCTCTCTGGAGAAGTGTGATCACTGCATGACACCTTGAACAACTTCATGGCCTCGCCTGATACCAGACAGGTGCCTACGTTTTGGTTCCTGTGACTTGGTGCTTTTATGGACTAGATGCATTCAGCCCGCCTGCCCCCCTTGTCACTGTGGAGCTGTGTACTTAGCCAGGCTGTAGAGGCTCTGGCCCCGTCTCCTGCCCTTGGCCTGATTATGTCCTTCTCTCCACCTGGGGCACCCCTCATCCTGTGTGCTCAAATGAGTGACAACACCCCCAGCCTTTCCTTCCTCACCCCCAGCCCTGCACTTCTTTCCAGTGGGAGGTCTGACTGCATACAGTGACCCCAGGGCTTGAGCAGTGAGGTTCCAGTCCTGTCCTCATGAGGGGATGACACGGCAGCAGCCTGATCTCTACTCCCCACCCAGGCACACCATGCCAGTCCTCCAGAGTCTGACAGCCCAGAAGGGAGAGAGACACACTCAAAATTGTTTGATGAGGGGTGCAGGGGGTGCTCAGTCAGCTGAGCATCCAACTCAGTTTCGGCTCAGGTCATGGTCTCAGGGTGGTGGGATCGAGCCCCACATGCAGCTCTGCACTGGATGTCAAGCCAACTGAAGATTCTTTCTCTCCCTCTCCTTCTGCATCTTTCTCCTTAAAACCATTGTTTGATGATATGATGCATGGAAACACTGAAGCAGGCAGAGGGGAATGGAAAAGTCCAGGGAGGCCTCACCAAGGAAAGCAGGGAACGGTAGACAGAAAGCTGGTGGGATAGGGAGCGACTATGCAGCAGTATGGAAGAGAGGCCGAGTGGGACACACAAACGTGGGTTTCCCAGTTGCTGAAGACTAGCATCCAGGGCAGGGAGTAGCTGGAGATAGAGTGCTTTGGGTCTGAAATTGTTCAAACTAGGGCAAGTCCACTCCATAGAGCCCATCAAACACATAAAACTCATGTGTCCGAGACAAAAGCTTAGCAAAATCTGTAGCTGAAATACCAGCACCTGTATGCTTCCCCAGCCCTCCCTGCCTGGTCCCCATAGGGTGATGGGACGGGGCGGGGGACATCTGGGCATGCCAGAGCTGAGCCCTGATCTCAACACAGTGATGGACAGAGAGCACACTGGCCTGGGCTCTGAGGGGGACATTCTGTGGTGCAAGGAGCCCCCTCCGCAAACATTCTTGGAAGAAGAATTGGAAACAAAGATAGTTGAGCCTCTGCTGGGAAGACAAACAGAGACGAGAGCCACCTCTAAAGACCGGTTTCCCGACAAGAGGCAGGGAGACAGGGTCACACCACCTCTCTCATCACGTCTCCAATCTAGACTCTGTGAGGGTCCAGAACCCTCCTTAATCGGGCAGGAGGGGTAGCAGGGGGCAATTGAGGGCAGCTTGTGGCCGGACAAGGTTGGGGGCCTGTGGAATTCCCAGGTCAAAGGCAGAGGGTTTCACGAGGCCTCCTGCTGCCCAACGTCAAGTCCAATGGGCCGCACTCTGAGCGAGCTTGCTGAGGCCAGCCAGCCTGCACTCTCTACATGGTTCATCCATGCCCTCTCCTCCTAACAGTGTGCGAATCAGATTCCCACCACTGCTGGGATAAATTACCACAAGCTCAGTGGCTTAAAGTAACAGATTTATTATCTTGCAAGTCTGGAAGCCAGAAGTCCATGGGTCGACATGGCTCTGTGTCTTGTAGAGGCTCCCGGGGAGTCCATTTGCTTTTGGAGGCCACCCCCGCCCCCTGCCTTGTGGCCCTGATATCCCTGTCCTCTGTGATCCCCCTGCCTCCCAGTGGGATCACCATGTGGGCTGGTGTATTCATGGGAATGAAGATATGGACGTCTTTGGGGAGACTTTGTCTGCCACATTCTCCAGTCCTCTCGAGGTGTTGCAGCCCACATCATCAGTTCCCCACCACAGACATGGCCCTCTGCATGTTTTTCTCCACCCAGATGTGGTGCGTGTGGACATATCTCTGTCTGGGGTACAGAGGGAACCATCGTTGCAGGGAAGACCATGCAGAATCAGGACAAGGAGCATCTTAGGCTAAACAAAGGCATCAGGCAGGAGAGCTGGGTCAAATTCTTCCATACTGTTGACTACCTTGACTTTCTTCTTTAAAAAAAAAAAAAAAGTGAGGGACACTTGGGTGGCTCAGTTGGTTAAGGGTCTGACTCTTGATTTTGGCTCAGGTCACAATGTCAGAATTGTAAGATCCATCCCATCAGGCTATTTGTGGAGCCTGCTTAAGATTCTCTCTCCCTCTGCCTCTCCACTATTTGTGCATGGGTGGTCTCTTAAAAAAATAACAACAACAACACTACTTGACCTATTTACCTACTAGGTGGTTATGAAGCTCAAATGAAAAATGCCCAGGGATAGCTCTCTGAACTATACTGTATTGAAAATGTTGCCACTTGCTCTGTTCCCTCCATTTAACTGCAAGCTTTTGGGTATCTAGATTGGGATAAAATGTTGACCAGTCGCCAGGCAGATGCCATAACTCTTGGTCAAAAGCCACCAAGCCATTAGTCAAAGCCTCTTTAGTAGAGATGCATGCCTTCCACGTTGGAATAACTTACTTAAAAATATGTGATTAGTAGAAAACATAATGTTTCCATCTGCCTGAAGTTCTGCAGGGTTTTGCCAGGCAATTATCTGTACAAAATATTTTTTTTTTTTAAGTAGAATCCTATTGCTAATGAAACCATATTTTGAACATGAGATTTTTACAAAGAAGAAAAAAATGTCATTATCCAGAAAAGCAGCATTAGCTCTCACATTTGATGGTCTACACAGAATATTCCTCTTCTAGGAGAGATGAAAGTCGTCCCCATATATCGGCCTATGAAATTACTGTAGAATTGTGTTTTAATCCCCAGAAGAAGGCAGGGAAATGGAACCCTAAGCTGGGTTCCACGCATGGGAAGTCAAATCCTAAATGTAGAGACGGGATGTATAGGGTAGCATACCTCGTCACTAATCCAAAAGAGATACAGAAAAAGTGGGTTGTTTTCATGTTGGAAAGAGGCAGCTTGAAAGGTAAGGCTTCATTCCTGCAGTTTCTGCTGGTGCCCTTTTCCCCTGATCACATTTGCTAGATGTCCATTTCTGTAAGTTTTCCCTCTAGAACAAACCTATCATTTCTCGCCACAGGATATTTACAGCTTCAATCAGTGCCAAATTCAATTGGCTTCTGATCTCATCGCTGGAAGTTATAGATGCAGATATTATTTGCACTGCGGTTAATTATGGAGCAATCAAACTTTGGCTTTTCCACTGTAATTTCCTCTGCCAGCTAATTTAATTAATCACCCCCAGCTCAGCTCTTCCAGCTGCGACCAGCAGGGTCATTAATTAGGCGTGTGGCGGTAGCTCACCGACCAGGTCCTGCTTCCAGGCTGCTGCCCAAGTGATCTCTCCGGGAGGGAGAGCCCTTCCTAAGCATCCAGGCAGGATTAGGGGTGGGAAAAACATTGCTCCATCCCCTCCCAAAAAGAAGACATCTCCTAAAGGACCTGTGGGGGCAGAGAGCTGACCCACAGTGGTGTCTGGCTTGGGAAGCTCTCGGAGTAAAAGCAGCCTGGACCTCACTCTCCGTTTAGACCGGCCTGGGGACCAGGGGAGGCAGGCAGCACTGATGATCACTTCTGGTCTCCAGTGTTTCGATATGGCGGCGAGCTGCCAATAATGCAGATATCACTGTGAAAAGCTGAGTCCATGACACAGAAGTGTCGGTTTCCTTACAGGCTCGTGACATCAATCCTGTGACTTGGGAGCTGACTTTTGCCCTGGAAGCAAGAGGAAAGGGTCATTTTGGTTATATCCTAAGGAAGTGACTTTTTTTGGTCTGTACCCATCGAAATGGATGCCTCTGTGATGCAGGTGATTCTCCCATTGCTTTGGAGAGCCTGTTAATTTTCAAGCAGTTTCCAGCTTAACTTTTCCTACATAAGAAAACCCATTACTAAGAAGTAGTCTCTGGAATTCCACATTATCGTGTGTGTGTGTGTATATATATAGAGAAACAGTCCCCCAGATGTGGGAGGCTTTCTTATGCTTATTCTTTAATAGACTTCCTTTTCTTATAATTATGGTTTTTTTTAACTTAATATATTACGTAGGAAGATCTTTTTTAAGCAACTGGTTAGTAAGTCTGAGTTTTGTATAGAAGGATAAATTGATGAACAGGTGTTTTCAAGAGCTGTAATAAATCATCCTAGAACAAGGAATGTCTCTTCTAAGATCCTATCAAATGCCCTGCCCTCAATTAAATGAATCAAAGAGACAAATGTGAATGCGTGCACGCACACACACACAGCACACACAAAGGTTCTAGTCGGGAGGGAGCAGGGCGGTCCAGCTCAGTAATTAAAGGGATAATAAGGACCCATTGTGTGCCAGGTGGAAGAAAATGTGCAGGAGAACTCACAAAGTCTATAGGGTTGGACCTGTCTGTTCAGCCGGACAGGAAGCACCCCCATCATAAAACCCCCATGGCCTGTAAACACCAAATTTCCCTCCTGCCAGGGAATGGGGCTGGGGAGGCCCCAGTGGGTAATGGCTCCAACAGTGGCTTTAGTCGTGCCTTCCTGAGTAGGCGGGGTCCACACAGTCCTTAAACAAGTATGTTCCGTCCTGACGGCCAGCCCCGTGACCCTCTGGCATATTAAAATTTAAATGCACAGTACATGCATTCATTTCACACTGTAAAGATTGTTCTGGAATGAATTATAAGCGGAGGTTCCTCCCTAATGTTCCCACTCTGCTACTGGGAATATAGGAGAATTTTGTAATTCTTGAGAATTGCAAAACAGCCATAATGCAAAGGTCTTCTGCAAATTTCTCTCTTCAAAAAAAAAAAAAAAAAATTATTTTTGATTCATTTTTTTTCTAGAGGAACCTCTTTGGATTCAAGTAATTGCAAACCCTGGACCAAATCTGTCTTAGTCCTAGCACTAATTCAGATATCCATCATAAGAATTGTTGTTTGTCCAATTCCACTCCTGCCTGAACCAGCCCTAGGAATGGAAGGAAGGCAGAAACACCTGATTCTTTCCTTTCGGAACACTGAAGTACAAATTGGAAAACTCTTGTATTCCTCTAGGAACTCCCGCCACCGCCTCCAAGCTGGTAGGTGGATCTCTTTGCAGTGGAATGCTGTACAGGGCTGCTTACACACACTGGCTGCAGGGTCTGTAATGCTAACCTCAGGCCTCAGTTTCCTACACATGGAACAGCAGACCCCATCCCAGGTAGGAGAACCAGCTCTTGTAGAGCCGAGAGGCCCGAAAGGCTTTACATTGACTGTTTCCTTCTTATCTGGAGGGCCTTCTACCCTGGCAGCCTTTACTGCCCCTGAAGAGAATTGCTTCCGTAAAGAGAGCCAAGGGGAAGCTGCTGGAGGAGGGGTAGGCAGGCCCAGGCCTTGACGAGGGCCCTGCTGTGGCCCCTGAGGGCACCCTGTGGTTTTCCAGGACTCAGTGTGGGCCTGCTCCATGGGCCACCTTAGGATGTAGCCTAGCCTCCTTCCTTTGTGAAGGCCTGCCAGCCCTCAAGGAGGGCTCCTGGCGGGGACAATGGCTGTCCGTCAGGGGTAACAAATCCCATGTCCTGCCCTTGGGTTCACTGGGCCCAGTGGGGCGGGGTGATGGCAAAAACCCTGATCACTATTGTCATTTCTCTGCTCTCATCACAGCCTTGGAGCCGGAGAGCGTCCATTCCATTCGCTGAGTCTTGAAAATCTGCCCTAATCTTCCCCCTTTTCCCTCCTGCTTAAAAACAGGCTCTGACAGTCTGAATGTTGGAAATAATTGGATTCTAAATTCTAATTCATCTGTAAAGTATTCGGTGATTAAATTAGCCTAATAGATATTATTTCTTACCTGGCTGCATAATTTTCCCCTGCTCAGATCTCGGAGGCCCTAACGTCAGTCCCCCCCACCCAGCCCCCATTTGCTATTGATGTGAAATTCTCAGAAGGCGAGACATAACTCTCCCTTCTTCAGTCTGTTTTCCCAGGTTAAGAGTTAAACTGATTTATGCTTAAAGGGTATTGCCTTATTGCTCAAGTGTGGTTGCACGGGGTGTGTTATTCGCTAAGAAGAGCTGGAGAGGAAAATATTATTTTATGTAATTTTGGATAATCTTTTTCTATTCAGATGCTAAAAGATATGCAGACCCTAAAGCGTGTTGGCCTGCACATCTCTTATCAGTTGCATGGGGTTTTCCAAATAGTTGAGACTATATCACAGTTAAATCATGAGCTCATTCCATAGATCTTATAAATGTGAAGACCATCCAAAGAATCTTAGAGAAGCTGAAAATGCCTTTTAGCTGGGGTGTCTTTAAGGATTTTCTGTAGAGCTGATTAAATTCTTGGCCGGAAAGGGGGGACTGCAGGAAAGGCCAGACCCCGGACTTGCTCCAAAGAGGGCATCTTGGCCCATCACCCTTCTGCCCCATTTCTGTATTTCTACACCTGAATTCAATTTCTCCAAGTGTGTGCCTCTCCCCTCCCCTCCTCCGCCTCCCAGCCTGCCTCCCTGCAAACATCTGCAAATAAAATCCGCAGTTCCCTCCCTGGTTCAGTAGCTGGAAACAGCTGGTGGGTTTTGTGCAGCAGCCGAGCAGTGGGGGGACACAGTTTTGGCAAACACTCGGAAACCGGGAGAGAGGAGGCAGGGTAAAGTCAGGAAACTGTTTTCATGAGTAAATGAAGGAAAACAAAGGCCGCTCAGCAGGAACAGAAGGGACACACACCCCCTCTGAATAGCTCCCTAAAAGCAGAGCTGAAAAGGAAGAAGGCCCGTTTGCTTCTGGGGATCCAATAAATTGTTTCAGGAAGTGAAAGTCTGTCCAGGCTAATGGAGCTGTGATTGACAGCACTTCTCATTATGGAACCCATCAGGGGGCGGGGCATTCAGTGCTGTGAGGGGCCAGGGTGGGAGCCAGGGAGCCCTGGCCCCAGGTGGGGGTCGTCCTGTGTTCACTGAAAGAGTCCTGCATCCCCTTCCCCTCCCCAAGGAAGGAGAACCACATCTTTCAGGAGCTCGTCCCTTTCCTGTCTTAGCACATCCTGCTTGCCACCGTCAGAAGTCTACCAGAATCTTCCTTCGAGTCTTTCCTGAGAGAACCTGCTGCAAGCGCTGGTTGCAGTACCAGGCAAGATGGCAGAGCATGGGTCTCCAGGATTTGGCCGCCTTATGGCCTGGACCCACCTGGACCAGTTTGATGTTAGGGATAAGGGTCCTCCTGAAGGTTGTTGATAACGATCATGGGCTTTTTAAAAAGCCTTTCTCTCTCTCTCTCTCTGTGTGTGTGTGTGTGTTGCTGTGTGTTACAGAGGCAGCCCTGCTAGACTACCAGAGACGGTTGCTTTCTTTGCCCACACTGGGCCATACTGAGGGCAAATTGGCCTCAGTTAAGTGAGATGGATTAATCGTTATCTAGGACTCTAGAATGGGCCCTGGAAGGGCATGACAAGCATCTTCTGTGCTCGAGACCCCTGTGTGATCAGAAGCGTGGGGAGACCTTGAGCTGGTCAGCATTCCCATAAGGAGGGTCACCTGACACAGCAAGTCAGATTCAATGTCAGCAGCAAGCACAGGCCAGGGTTAGGGAAGGCAAATCGACATGCCTAGTGTCCCTGGCCTGAGGGACAGGTCACAAAGGCCTGGTTGTCCAATTTGTTGATGTACTGGGCTGACAAGACTCCCTGCCGGGGCAGGAGAGACTCCATGATGGTCATTTCCAGAAAGCTGGGGAGCGTTGCTACTGTCCTTTCATTTTAAACCTCAACCCTGTTGGTCACTCGTGGACCTCCAGCAGTATTCCCTCTCCTGGGTCCCAGTCCCAACCTTGCCAGGTCTCTGAGAGCGCCGCTCCACTAAACATGGGACCAAGGGTGGGGGATGGGGGTACTTTTCCACCCTCCTAGGCCTAGTGGCTGGGGGGTGGGGGATGGGGGAGTGCTGTGAATTAGATTGTCAACAGATAAAGAGGAGAAAAACCATACAAGTTTACTGATTTTTTTTTTTTTTTTTTTTTTTTGAGAGAGAGAGACAGAGGGAGGAGGGGCACAGGGAGGGGGAGAGAATCCTAAACAGACTCCATGCCTAATGTAAAGCCAGACACGGGGCTAGATCTCAGGACCCTGAGATCACCTGAGCTGAAATCAAGAATCAGACGCCTCATAGATTCTATATGCAGGACAAAGTAATAAAAACTTGTCTTTAAGAAAAAAAAGAATCAGACGCTTAACTGACCAAGCCATCCAGGCACCCCACGAGCTTATTGATTTTTAGTTTTAACGCATGGGGAGCCATCAGAGAAGTGAATACCGAAGGGATGTGGAGGTTTGAGAGGTTATATGCTGTCTTCACAGGGGAGGGGAAGGGGAGAAAGGCCGCTCCTGGGAGAGCCGCTGATGTGTAAAAAGGATCAGGGGACCCTTAGGAAAATAGTGGGAGACCTGAGAGCCCGGGACAGAGTTTGGGTGCAGGGCCGACTTCCGGCTTCTTTGGGGCTAAGGGTTCACCTTCCCTGGTGGATACGCCTCTTGGGACAGAGATCTCCCACAGCTGAGTTCTCTGTGATGGAAGACCTGTTTGTAGGCAGGTAAGAGTGGGTCAGAGAAGTCTTCCTGCATTTGTGGGTTCTCAGAATGGTCCTTGTGCCTGTGTTGCCCATCTTGGTTCCCACACAGGATATCGCCTGTCCTTGGACAGTGGTGTCCTTTATTAACCTTGTCGAGAGTCCTTAAGCACTTTCCCTTTGAATTAGCAAAGAAGGAGTTTTCTCCTGCCATGTTCTCCTCCATGCACCCTGAAGAATAGGTACAAAACTCCAGCTCTGCTGAAAATGCAAGGGCCTACTTGTGGGGTTTGGGTCTGGTACCACCTCCTTGTGACCACCATCCTGAAACATGAGACGCTCTCGTACCCCTGTCAGTTGGCTGGCATTTCCATAAAGTCTGCCTGGTGCTCTTAAATTAATGGATGGTCAGTGTATCTTGAGGTTGATGCCTCTGTGAACTTAAATATTTGTTGTAGTCATTTTGCCTGCAAATTGGAGATGCGCCAACACTGACCAGTGCATACTCTGTGTGTGTGTGTGTGTGTGTGTGTGTGTGTGTGTTTAAGGTTTTAGTTTTAAGTAATCTCTACCCCCAGGCTAGGGCTCGAACTCACAGCCCTGAAATCAGGAGTTGCACACTCCACCAACTGAGCCAGCCAGGCACCCCCATTATGTGTTCTTAATCTACAGGAAATAGTATGGTTTTCTCATCTGGGTTGGCTACACTTGAAATTTTGTAAACTAGATCCTGGGCTGTCTGTGTAATAAAAACCCAAAGGAGAAGGATTCTCTGTCTCCCTCCGTTTGTTTTGTTCCCGTGAAATTAGAGCAGCAGCTACGGCCAGGACCGCTCTCTCCCCATTGTGCTGTATTTACTTATCCATCGGCCTCTGTTCACCCTGTAGCCCAGAACCTAACTCCTAGTGAGCATTCAATTGATATTTCTTGAAAGAATGAATGCTTAATAGGGCATTGGATGATGGTGGTAATCAAATCAAATTCAAAGAACTCCCAACTAAGAGAAAAAAAGAATTATATGTTTCGAAGTACAGAGGTGGAAGGGATGTCGACATCCGTCCGTTGGAAAAATGGATGCAAAGCAGGGGGATAGGGACCGCACTCGGGGTACGGTATAGAGCCAGAAGTGCCAGCAGGCAAGGGAGGAAGGCAGACCACTCACGCCCAAGTCCACATTGCCCCATTCTTCAGTTGACTTTTTCTTAAAGATCATGTACTTCTTTTGTGATTTTTTTTCCCCAAAGAAAACATAGAAAATTAAATTTCTTCTAGTCAGTTGCTTTAGTGCAGAGAGCAAATGACCACTCTTTCACTGGGCAGGTCTGTGCTTCTCCTCAGTCAATGTCTGTGCGTCTTCTCCAGAAAGGGGGATACTACCTCTGCGCCTCTGGGTCTCACTGCTGCCAGGACGCCGGCTCTGCTCAGGCCAAGATGCTTTCTTCTGGCTCTGTGACGGAGATGAGCACATCCCGGGCCTCAGGGCCTGGCAGAGGAGGACATGGTGCCTCACTGAAGGTAGCTGTACCAGTAATCCACAAGGTTCCTTGCTGGCCGGTGCCTGATGAGGAAACCCAAAGTGTGGAATCTTGTTCTGTTTGGATCTTGTGGCCCTCTCAGGTCCCTGTTTACCTCCCTAGAACAAAGAGAAGTTTGCACAGAAGAAGAGGGAGGTGGTTTAACCAGAAAAGCTCTCTGGAAATTACAGATTCCTGTACAGTCAGCATTAATATGCCGCTTTTCAAACATATAAATGGGGGATTGAATTGCAAGAATGTCAGCAATAAAGAGTGCATTTGTGGAATGATGACCTGATTGGCATCCCTGCCTTTTGAATGGCTGACGAGGTCTAATTGGCATAGAACGCCCTATAAATTTATTAGCGGGCCTCGCCTGTCATTGGTGGACTTTCTACTGTTAACCACCAAGAAATTACCAATTTTCAGGAGTTAGTCACTCAAGTCGCACTATAACTGGTTTAAAAAAAAAAAAAAAGTGCACACCGCTCATGTTATAAATCAGGCTTATGCCTCGTACAGCACAGCCCTCCGGCTGCCAATTATCACTGGGTTAGGGAAGTTTGGGACCAGTGGAGTTGCAGGGAAGAGCCCGTGCTCACAAGGAAGCCCACCGCCTCTCTGCAGACTTGCGCTCCTCTCGAGCTGTCCACAAAGACGGCTGGCTGGAGCTGTCTGCTGACCTGTTTACCAGCCCCCCTCTGCCCTCCCAACACCCCCACTGCGCCAGCTGCTCAGGCCACCGATGGGCTGGCTGGAAATTGCAGTTTTGTGGTCGTTCACATCCAGGGCTTTGATGTTCTTATTGATACATTCAACCCTCGGGCACATCATGCAAAGAGGACACATCTACCCTCTTATTTCAGGAACATAATAGAAATATTCAGGAGCAGACATAATTATTTCAATTACTTCTCTCTGGTGTTTCAGACACACACTCGAGAGTCACAAATTAGAAAATAATATTCACATGTGTCTTCTAATTGGTAACAGATTAGAGGCATTTTATCTTCTTAAATAATTTCCAAATGTGCCCTGAAGAGACAGAGGAAGGAACGGAATAAAGGTGTAGAAAAGCAAACACGGCTTTGGAAGGCCGGCGCGAGGCCCCTGTTTTGGCCACAACTGCAGGACAGTGAGGTGTGGGAGGCCCTTCTGTTTTCAGTTGTCCAGGTTTTGTGTTCATCACTTTTTTTCCTGTCAAAACCCAGCAGCGATGGGGCTGCCCACGTCTGTGCCAGCCTGACTTGTAAACGGCAGTCCTCACGTGTGAGTGCGTTATAAACACGGTTCCTGCCCCTGTACCCTGTGTCTTTAGCCACGCCTTCCACACACACACACACAGTTGCGTATCTGCACTCGGTCTTGGAGTCGTCTGTGCCTTTGTGTCCAGGAATTTTGGAGGAATGAGAACCGAGGTGACAGTGACCCCAGATCACCCAGTAGGCCGTGCTCTCATTCACACGCAGGCAATGCTGCATTCCTTTCAGTCACAAGGGCTCTCTCCATTCCTTTCTCATAATGGAATTTAGTTTTATCAAATAATGTTTTTAAAAACTTATAGCTTCTGTGGGACACCTGGGTGGCTTGGTCACCTTTAGCTCGTCTGCCTTTAGCTCGGGTCGTGGTTCCAGGGTCCTGGGATACAAGCCCCACATCGGGCTCCTTGCTCGGTGGGGAGCCTGCTTCTCCCCCTCTGCCTCTGCCTGCTACTCCCCCTGCTCATGCTCCCAATCTCTCTCTAACAAATAAATAAATAAAATATTAAAAAAAAAAAAAAGGCAAAAAACTTGTAGCTCCTGCTCTGGAAAACAGTTTGGCGGCTTCTTACAAAACTAAGCACGCAAGTCCCATACAACCTAGCCACAGTGCTCTTTGGCATTTATCCCAGAGAAATAAAAACTTAAGTTCACACAAAAACCTTTTCCTAATACTCATGGCAGCTTTATTTGTCATGGTGCAGATGTCCCTCAGTGGGATGGTTGTACACACTGTGGTCCATCCACACCACGGAATGCAGTTCAGCAGCCAGAAGGTGTGGACCATTGATGCACACAAGAGCCCAGAGGGGACTCCAGAGTTACGCTGAGTAAAAACAGCACATCCCCAGAGATTACATGCTGTATGAGTCCATTTATGGAGCATTCCGGAAATGATGGAGTTAGAGAGCAGATTAGTGGTTGTCAGAGGGGGAGGCAGGGAGGGAGAGAATGGGGGGGGGGGTGCGGTTTTAGAAGGGTCTGCGAGAGGAACGCCAGCAGTGGGAATGTTGTCTGCCTTGACCATGAGGGGTGCAGCAATGTGTCACAGGAATCGGATAGGATGGCCTGGAACTAAGCAGACACACCACAGACACAGATGACACCACACAAAACTGGGGCGACCCCAACCAGATGGCTGGATGGTATCACTGCCAAGATGTGTCCTGTTGTTAGACTGGACTGTAGTTTCCCAAGATGGTAACGTGGGAGGATGCTAGCTCAGACATACGGGGTCTCCCTACATTATGCCCTTAAACTACATTTGAATCTCAACATGTAAGTAAAGTAAATACAGCAAAATAAATGGCGGCTTCAGTAACAGGATGAGGATTCCTTAGGGAAATCTCTCCTCCCTGATGTGGGGGAGTGCAAGTCGGCCTGGGACACGCTGCCATGCTGGGCAGCACGATGTTCTCAGGGTCTGTTGTACAGAACAGGGACAGCTCCGGAAGGTGCCCTGTGGCCAGCCCTGGAGCAGCATGTAAGCATCAGAATAATGGCAGTAGGAAATCCTAGAACACAGGGACTTTTTTAAAGCCTGTGGGTCTGTGATACCCCCAAAAGGAGATGTTTGGGGGGGTGACTCTTCTTTACAGAAAATGCCAACTAATAATTAGAGAGGGACTGACAGAGCTGGAAAGTCTCTGTCTTGCCTTCAAGGATGTACCAGCAGATTCTGCGGGCATCAGAGCTTTGGGGAAACATCTTGAGGAACCAGAGGTACAACGTCTTGAGGGGTCAGGTCCAGGCCACTTGTTAGTTATAAAGAGGGAAAGGTTCTGGACAGAGGACAAGTCTGGGGACCACTGTTTTCACCTGTGCCCAGACTCAGTAGTTGCAGCACTCCCCGGTCTTTTCCTCCTGATGTGATGGGGGGGGGGGCAGTGAGCATGTGTCTAGTGTCCTTATCACAAGTGACCCGGATCGAATCAGACAGAATGAGATTGGGGGGCAGTGTACAATCCAAACTGCTTGGACTCCTCAAGAATCCCCATGTAATGAAAGACCAGAGGGGGTGCAGAGTTCGGGAGGACAGAGTAAAGGAGATGAGGAGGGTAGGGATCAGATGCAGCCTCATGGAATGACTTCTGGCTAGAGGAAACATTTGGCTCTCGCGGGTGTTGGGGATTACTGGGGGAAACGGAGTATGGACTGATTACTGTCAGTAATAACGTTACGTGGATATGAAGTGCTTGGGTCGAATGGCGGGGAGCCGTCATGATACAGGGACGTAAGCTGAGTCTCACACAGTGGTACCTGGGGGACACAAGACAGCATTCAGGTTCTGGAATATTTTTTGATTGAAACAAAATAGATATAACATAAAATTTACCATTTTAATCAATTTTTAGTGTCCACTTCGGTGGCATTAAGCATGTCCACATTGTTGTACAGCCATCATCCCCATCATCTCCAGAAGTTTCACATCTTCCCAAACTAAAACTCTGACCCCATTAAACATGAACTCCCCACCCCCCTCCCCCAACCCCGTTGCCACCATTCCACCTTTTGTTTCTGAGTTTGACTCCTCCAGGACTCATGTGGTCTTTGCCTTTCTGTGACAGTCTTCTTTTGCTCAGCACAGTGTCCTTCGCGTTCATCAGTGCTGTAGTGTGGGACAGAATCCATCCTTTTTTATGGCTGAATGATATTCCATTGTATGGATAGACCCCATCATGCTTATTCATTCATCTGGTGATGGACACTCAGGTTGCTTCCATATTTTGACTGTTGTGAACAATGCTGTTGTGAACATGGGTGTTCAAATAACTCTTCAGTGTCCCTCTTTCAGTTTTTCTGCCAATATACCCAGAAGTGGCCTTGCTGGGTCATGTGGTTATACTGTCTTGAACCTTTTGAAGAACTGCCTTGCTATTTTCCCAGATTCTAGATTGTTGACTCATTTAAATAGTGAGTGTTGGCTGTCTCATAGAACTCCTTTTTCCTAGAGGCCTCCGACATCCTACTGCATCCTACAGAGCGAGAGGGCATGCTCACAGGAGCACAGGGCTCCCCGTTCTCCACTGTGGCGTCAGTGAGCGGGCCCTCCTTGGCCAAGGCTCTCTGCAGAGAGGCTGGCAGACCAGGGCTCTCCAGTTAAGATGCAGGGTATCTGGTTCCTACCTTTGTCATATTAAAGACACATAATAAATTGGTTGTTGTTACCATCATTTTATAAAAGGACGTTAACATCCAGAAGATAGGAAGGATGTAACCTCAGAAAAGGAAGTGCCCTATAAATGCATGAGTTTAGCTTTATTCAAGCTCCATTACGTGGTTCATGTTTTGCCACTTCTCGGTGGACTGGAGATAGCTTTGCCGCCAACTGATACTTTATTTTTTTTAAGGCTTTATTTATTTACTTGAGATAGCGTACGAGCAGGGCAAGGGGCAGAGGGAGAAGGAGAAGCAGACTCCCCAGTGAGCAGGGACCCTGGGACCATGAGCTGAAGGCAGACACTTAACCAACCTAGCCACCCAGCTGCCTCACCAGCTGATTCTTTAAGGCTACTGGACTATCCAGGGGGCACCTGGGTGGCTCAGTCAGTTAAGTGTCCAGCTCTTGGTTTCTACTCAGGTCATGATCTCGTGATCGTGGGATCGAGTCCCATGCTGGATCTGCTCTGTGCATAGTTTGCTTCAGATTCTCTCTCCCTCTCCCTGTTTTCTCTCTCTCTCTCTCTCTCTCTCTTTCTCTCTCTGAAGTCAATCAATCTAAAGCAACTAGACTATCTAGGAGCAACTAGAGAATTTGCAGGGCCTTGTGTTCAGGTACCGTCAGAAATTTCAAAACAGCGTAATGTTAAACCAGGCATGGACCCCTTCTGGGACAAGGGCCCATGTGTCTGCAGATTTGCACCCCCACGAAGTCAGCCTGGGCTAGGAAAGCCCTGACATCTCTGTACCACTGTTCCAGGATTCGTTTTCCAAGAAAAAGCAGGAAGAATTTTCCTGTTGCATCATCAAAGACAATGACATTGGGCATGTTAAACACTGTGTCAGTTGTGGAAAATAAAACATCTGACCAGTTTCTGCTTCCTGATCCAATTAGGTAGATAGATGTTTGGTGATTTTCATGAAAGAATTAACTTTGGCTTGTTAAAGGATCATGTTTTCCTTACACTAGAGAATTCACGTATATACTGCAGTGACTCATTCCCAAGATCACCTCTACACTCACACGTGACCAAACTCAGAAAAAAATAGTACCTAGTGGGGACATAGATTGGGTCTAATATTTGCAGTATTTAAGATCAGTTGAGAAAGAAAAAACAGCCATTACTCATCTGTTGGGTTTTCTCTGAGAGGGACATCTAGTCTTCAACAGATTTTGAGTTGCCAGTGACACTGGCATGGAGTCCATGTTGTCTGGTGTGAAGGGTCTCTGGCAGACCAGCCCCACTGTCCTGACTCTGTCAGTCAAGCTGGCAGCTGATCCAGTTTGGATCTTTCAGCATGTTTTTATGTTTCTGTATTTTGAAGAAAATTAACATGCAAACTCATCTTGCATGCCATTTCCATTTACATACCCTCTGGGCTTCATTTTCCCTTGTAAAATCTGTTTTGTTCTTGTTATTATTGTTTTGTTTGTGTGGTCATTGAGAAAACACAGGACTATTACAATCCCCACCTCCCCCACCCCCGCGCCCAATTTAAGAGGAAAACTACATTAAGAAGACTCTTCATTGTTCAAAATCATTAGTGTCTTTAAGAGGCTGCCATTCTTAAAGCCACTTGACCATTTTTACCGGAAACCTCAGAGCTCGGCACATGTGGCCAGTGTGTCTCAAGCCTATAACCTGTGGCCTGCCTCTCTTTGTGGTTAACGACCACTTAGCGGACAGGTCTTGGGGAAGCCACCAGGTCATGCTTGGCCCTATGCAATCACTCCATCCTGTCCCTTGGTTTTGCATTTACGAACAGCCCCAGAATTTTTGCTCCCTGGTGTTTAAAGGGCACTGGGGCACACACAGCAGAGGCTTCTATCCATTTCACAGTATTCCGAGCGGAGGAAAAGGGCCATTTCTCTTCCCTTATCTGTTTATGATGCGATATGTTCCAAAGCAGATCTCATCAGCCACTGTTATGGTGAACTTAATTCGCTGTGATGGGGGTCCTACCACCAGGGCTGCCGCAGAGGCTGCCGAGGCGCATCCCGTTTCATGCCACATTACGCAGGATCGAGGACCGCCTCACCTGACTGGCTCAGGCTCCCTCTCACTTGGCACAGATGTATTGGGATTTATGCTCTAAAACAGTTTTTCACATTTTTTCTCATGTTGAAGTACGGAAAACGTCCGTTGTGTGCATGGCTACCGTTGCTGAGCCATGATTACAATGTGAAAACATGCGCTCAATGTGCAAATTAATTCACAAACTGAATTTGTCAAACTAGCTTTGCACAGAATAATAAAGGTGTCTGCTAAAACTCCAACAAGAGAATATGTCTGGGAGTGGAGCATGGCACGGGAGCAGTGACAGTAAGAGTTTGCAAGTTGAGGTGGTTTTTCCTTTAACTTCCCACGTTTTGATGGGTTGTTTTGTAATAGATGAGAAAATGGAGGGAAATCCTGAAAATAAAAATAGTGTGACTGCTTCTGGAATAGTCTGGTCATTCTGACTTTCTCTCATAATATTCCAGGTTTTCAGAAGGATTTTCTTGAAAGTCACATGTGCTCTGAGCTGCCCTCAGTGCCCACCCCCCCCCGCCCCCCCACCTGCCCCCGTGCCTGCTCTCCCCTCTCCAGGACCAGCCCCAGCCAACTGGCCCCAGCTCTGTCCAGGGCTCTGGGAAGACAGGCCCGCCTCCCCTTCCAGTTACACCTACCTCTCTAACTGGTCGCCTTTTAAGTGGGCACTTAAAGGGTGGAGAGGGGTGGGCCCTGGGGTCCATGCTGTGATTCCAGGGCCCAGAAAGTAAACATGAGCAGATTCTCCCATTCTGGGATTAATTTCCCACGTATGAAGCCTGAGAAGGCAGTTCAGGCCCCTCTTGGAGGGCCACAGCCTGGGCCAGGGATTCCACCTTCACTGCCAGCAACATGGCATCTGCAGGTTGTGGACCCAGAGAGGCCTCAAAGCGGCTGCTACAAGGGAATGGGAGTGTGCTGGGTCTCAGATGGATGGTTAAAAGCTCCAAGGGAGTGGCTGCGCGGGTGCCGTGTGTTGTCCAAATGGGAAGCCAGGTGAGGCCTGCCTTCCAGTGGACCCAGCAGGAGGAGGAAGGCCTGGGTGGACGTCTGGCCCAGCGGTGCAGGGCTCTCCCAGCACAGTGAGGTTAATACCCGCCTTTGTCTTTTCAAGCCAATGTTCCCATGGGACCTTCAACTTCAGAGTCAGTAGGTCTTTAAATCACCCAGCCTCTCCAGAGGGGGAATGGAGGCCCAAGAGAGGGTGGCTGCCTGGTGAAAGACGCCCTCCCAGAGATGCCCAGGTCTGTTCTTTGTGACTGTCTGGCCTGTCGTAGACAACCAGGGTTGTGTCGTAGACAATCCTCCTGGGTTGTTGAGGATTGACCTGGGTCTGGTCAGGAATCAGCAGAATGTTTTCCCCTCCCCAGGTCAACTTGAGCTTGTGACCCAGCCTGACATCTCCTTTATGTCTACTTTGAAATTTTCAAGGAGGATCCCTGCAGGTTATCCCAAAACTTGAGAGGAATGGTGTTGTATATGCTCTGTTGCTTGTAGCCCAGAGCATACTTCTGCTCAGCCTGGCCAGGTTCCAAACAGACAGGTGCTGGGAGGTGCCCAGTACTAATGACAGCAAAGCTACCAGGGCCCCAGGACTCAGCCTGAACCCCAGACTGAGATGTGGGTGTGGGACCCCCTCTGCTGTCCCTCTGCTTGTGGTGACTGGCGCTCTCATCCACTGCCTTCTGGGTGGAAGGGGGTGGGACCCAGTGTGCACCGGGCAAGCAGTACCCCTGAGGACGTGCTCCTGCCTCCTGGGCTGCCCAGGGTTGCACCTGCATCCCCCCACCAGCCACTCACCTCCAACACCTGCAGCTGGGCACACTTACCTAGGACTCACAGAAGTAATAAGCCTAATACAGTTGACTTTATTTAATTAATAATGATTCTGTTCTGTTCCTGCAAGCTCATAAAACACCCTGCAGGTTGGCAAAAACACTCATAATATTGATCAGAAGTCAGGAGGGATATTTATTTTGTCTTTGCCCCATGAGCATAAATCCTTGTCCGTTGCCTCCTGCTCTCTGCATGCGGAATTTACAGTGGCCAGTTTCTTAAAAGCTTTCAGTAATTAAGGAATAAATATCCATCGGTCTTTGTTGGCCGCCCTCCCTTAGCAACGCAGCTGGGGGAGAAGGCATGCATGCCAGGGGCAGCCAAGTGCTCAGTGCTCGGCCTGCAGCGGGCCGGGGTCTGCCCCTGCAGAGAGAGGAAGCCTCCTGTTTTCCTAACATATTGTTCCAGCCCCCCTTCCGTGCCTCCCTCCCAGTTCCTGCTTTGCTTGAGGCAGAAAGACACTTTGGAAATTCCTTGCTGCTAGCTAGCCCTGTCTTCCCTCTCCCGTCACTGTCACTGACTCCGCGGAAGCCGAGCGCGTCTCCTCCTCGCCGCTAAGGATAGCCCTTCACTCCCATATTCTCTGCTCCAGAATCTTCTTTAAAATCAGTGTTGACAAATCCTCTCCCAGCCCATGAAGGTGGAAGAGAGATGTTTCCGAAAAGAACAATGTGACAAGTGACAGGCCCCCCAAAAAAGTTATTGGCCTTTTAATGTTTGGGGGGAGGGGTTCCCATAAAAATGAACACATTAGACTTGACATGGAGGTGACTTTCGGGAAAGGCCACTGCTGGTCCGCGTCACATGGAGGCGTCCAGGGAAAGTCTCGCTCATACGGAATGGAAGGCTGGGGCCAGATCCTCCAAGGGTCACGGGTCCTCAAGGACCCAACACGGTAAGCTGGTCACCGCGCAGGTGTCTGTGCCCCACGTGACTCGCCTCCTGGAGTGCCGCAGAACAGTGCTGAGAGCCAATCAGAAGCTTCGACGTTATTTGCTAAAAACTGCCTTTTCTGGGAATCCAACCCATTAACCTCATTCCCCCTTGGCAGCCTACTGAGCCCCCCCTGCCAGACTTAAAGTGCAGCTGATGGCAGTTACATGTGGCTGCGTCAGGATCAGAGACAGGGGCACCGCCTCAAGAGAACGCTCTCTGAGGACGGTGGCTAGCCTGGCTCTTCCTCGCTCTCCGGGTCCCCCCACGGGCCTGTGAGACCTGCTCTGCACTCTGCTCCTCGCTGACGGTGACCGACGACCCCTCTGGGACACAGCTGCTGGGGGCCCTGCCGCCCAGTGTTGCTCACCTCACCGCACTTCTCTCATGGGTCCTGGTGTCTGTGATGTTGGCTTTGCACTCACTCTTCTCACCTCTCTGTGGTTTCCTTTCTCTTCGTTCTAAATTTTTAATGGCAAATAGTTTTGGTACAGGAAAAAAATGGGAGGAAAGAAAGGACAGCTTGTCTAGAAGGGCACTTCGCAAGCAGCAGAGAGAATGTTCTAGGTCATGTGCACCGACCGTCCAGGGCCACAGCCGCCTGCTGCGTGTGGCAGCTGCACACCGGGCCTAGGTGTGGGGCGTCTAGAGGAGCTGAGCAGAACTCACCGTTTACTTCAATGACACTTAGACACCAGCGTGTGGCTCACGCTGCCCCGTTGGATGACATGACTTGTTACCTACCCCTTCCCTGAGGAGAGGGAGTGGGTGTTGAGATGGCCAAAGAGAGGCCCAGCCGGAAGCCTGCTGCCCAGGCACTGACCTGGGGTCAGTTTTCCTCATTTGAGAGGCAGCGGGGCCCGGAGGAGGCGCTCAGGCAGTGACCCCTGGGTCAGCTGCTTGGCCCTCACAGGTGGGGGACCCAGAGCAGCTGTCTTCACTGCTCTGTGGCTCACCTTTTTCCCTTTTAAAACAAGGTAAGACCCACGTACGTCACCAGGTGTCATCAAAGTGAAACCAGATAATTTATGTAAAGCTCAACCCAACGGCTGACACATCAGAGGTACTTATAGCACACAGCAGCTGTGACCTGCACGGTCGCACTCCTGGTCTGGGTGACAGAGTCAAGCCATTTGAGTTGTGATTCTTGCCTGGTGTACAATCACGTGTGCATAGGCCAATTACCGAAAGCCTGGCTCACGCAGGCTTGTAAACAATGGTAGAGAGACGGTGAGGGGCTCAGGGCTTGTTGCACGGTAGTGGAGGGAGGCACCCCAGGGGATTCAGACAGGACGCCCCCCACAGCAGCACTTCTACTCACGGGGCTGAAAAGGTGCCAGCCTGGTACTGGGTGACTCCGGGTGCTGGGGATACCCAGCCCTTCCAAGGACACCCCTGCCGTTACCAAGGACGGGTGACCTTCACAGTCGATGTCTTTCTTATCATACTCAACAGCACCATCCGTGTCTTGCCCTGCCAGCCTTCTTCGCTTCTAGACACTTCCATCCCACTCTCCTCTGGCTTGTCAGTGACCTTCGTTGTCTGCCCCAGAGCTGAACAATGCAGGGGTCTGCCAGCACCTGGCACAGTGGCCCTCACTCCACGACTGGATCCCATAACCCCAGATGGAGCCTAGTGTAGCCCACACATGTTGAGTGTCCCCAGCCCTGGGTCCTGACCGCAGACCCCACTGCCCTGACCCTCCGCGTTTTGTTCCGCAAGCCTAAGTGCTTATTTCTGTCCCTTGCCCTGCCCCCTTGTTGGCCATCTTTTCTTGACTCTGGCCTGGATTCTGTCATCCACCGAGATAGCTGCCCCCGTGGCCGCCTGTACGTCACCCAGCATTTATTCACAGGTCCCAGGAGTGACTGGTGCCACACTAGTGAGATGGCACAAGCATCTGGCTCGCTCACAAGCCCCTGCAGGCTGGAAAGCCCTTCTGCCCGCTGCACCCGGTCCCTGTCCAGGCCACAGAGATGGGCTACGTCCCAACCAAGGTCCCGGCCCGAGCGGGTGCCTCAAGCCCATCTTGAAGGCCTGGCCTGGTGTGGGAGCCTTGCCACAGCCTGTCCTGCCGGGATGACTCTGGGCTCCCTGGGTCTTCACAGCCCAGCCACCCTTCCCCCTCTTCTGAAACTTGGGACAAAACTGACCCATCTCATTTTTCCCCGAAGCTTTTCAGGAAATAGCCTTTCCTTTTTGTCATGATTTCTCAAAATGACTCTGCCATCACATGTGCATTTTGCTCAGTGTTTGATATGTAGCTCTTTTGTGAAAACATGTAACATGAGCCTGGCATGACTGGGAATTCTCCAGAAAGCCGGTTTCTGTCGTCATCATCCTCATCCTCACCCTTACCCTCACCGCACCAGTGCTCCCGGGACTTAGGGGCGGTCCCTTTTCTGCTGCGCCCGGTAGCCCTCACTGGTGTGGGCGGCTGTTTCCGTCCGCCAGGCACTACTGAGGCAGGCTGCAGGGGCAACGTGTCCTGGGGACATCTTTAGAGAGGCACCTGGAACCTTGGCCACATCAAGGTCAAGTATGGCAATACCTTGTCTGTTGGGCCACCGGACCAGAGCCCATCCTGATTTAGCCTGGCAGACCCCACATGGCTCTGGGGACCATGGCTCCCCCTGTCCTCTGATCCCCAGATCCTGGGCTCAGTACCTGGCCTGCCCACGGCTGCGCTCGTGTACCGGGCAGTTTCCTGGCCCCCAGACAGGAGGACTAGCAGGCCCCCTCAGAAAGGGGTTTCATTTCAGGCAGGAAGAGAGGAAAGTGTTACACCTCCAGTTGTATCTTTTCTTTTTATTTTTGGGGATTGGGTTAGTGTCTCTCTTCTGATGAGTTGCCCGTTCTCTCATTTTCTCTCACTCCTGTGCAGTTGATTTATTTAAAGGTGTGTCAGCACGGGGCTCAAATGAGGAGCTGGGCCTCCTTCTTTCTGCTGACGGCCGGCCATGCCAATAAGTCATTTTTTAGCTCATTAGCTAACGGAGACTGTGAGCCGCGGGCCTCCGGGGGATTGGAATGAGGTGAAGTGATCTACTGCCAGCTACGTTGCTCTTGAACTGGCCTTCCTTGGGGAGAATGAAAGGCTTGGCCAAGACAAGCGGGGGATCCCAAAAGTAAGATTGGGACATCAGAGTAACAATTAGCGTATTTGTGCTTTGGCGTCCTGGTTTCTTGGGATAAATGGTTTTAGACAGAATATTCTTGTAGCAAAGGAGTCATTAGCAGAGTGTCCATCTTTCACGTGGTAACTGTGGGCACAGGAGCCAGATGACAGTGATGGAGGCCATGGTCATCCAGGGCGTTAGCCTGGGCTGCCTGAACAGAAGGCCACAGAGCAGGTGGCTATAACAACAGAGATGTATTTTCTCACAGCTCGGGGGGGCCGCAAAGTCAAGGTCAGGATGGCCAGGGTTGTTTTCCGGTGAGAGCTCTTCCTTGTGTCTCTTCCTCATCTTTAAAGGACACCAGCCCCACTGGAGTAGGGGAGTATGATCTTACTGAACCCCAGTGACCTCCTTAGAGGCCTGGTCTCCAAATGCAGACACATCTGGGTTAGGACTTCAGTATATGCATTTGGGGGCACACAGTTCAGGCCGTAGCACCCGGGAAGACGTCAGACATCTCAGGGCTATGGGCTGGGGCTAACCTCACTTGGCCCCAGATGACAGCCACAGCGTCCTTCGTACTAGCCAGGCACCCCTCGCCCAGTGTCCCGAGCCCCTCTGCCCCATGTTAGGGTGTGGGGGGATCCACAGGGTGTCAGTGGGTTTGTCAGGGCCCCTGGCCTAGGGCCCTCACCTTGCCCTCCCCAGGGCATTGACAGCCTGGACTTAGAAACCTAAAGCATCCAGCAGGCGTTTGACCTCCATGAACCCCTGTGCCATGGACCCCTCTTTGTCCCACACGTCACCCCCACAGGTGAGGTCACAGGTGCTCGAGAGCAGTGGTGCGTCATTAGAGACGCCATTCGATTCCATCATGACAGTGCCCATGGCCAGCCCGCCCTCCAAACATGGTCACCTTGACCCCGAGACTACCCTGCCTGCTATAGATGTCACTGTGCCCACTTTGAAGATGAGGAAGACAGGGCCCAAGGGGTCCCTGAAGGTGTGGCAGTCGACACCACAAGGAGGAGGAACCAAGCAGGCACACAGATGCCATGTCTCCATGGCCAAAAACCAGGGTCTTGTAGCCCTCGGCAGTTCTTTCTTCCTGCCCTTGACCACTATGGAAAGCACAAAGGGTGAAGGTTACCCCCTCGGTTGCCAGGGTGCGTGGTGACCAGGGGACATGGGTTCAGGATAAAGGCAAGTGCTTGCGCATGAATAGGGCTTCTTGAATTAGCAAGACCCACGTGCCCTTGTCAGTGCTCTCTGCTCCTACCAGCTGGAATGTGTGCGCCTGGGGCAAGCATGAAGCCCAGTGGCCTCCCTTAGCTTTCTGGCCCCTCCTGGAATTAGAACACTGACACCCTGCGGTCCTTAGGGTGCAGGAGCCAGCATGGAAAGAAGTCTTGGTGAAGAGCCCTAGGTCCCCCCACGACAAAAGCCACACGTTAAGACAGCTCTAGGGGCACCAGGTGGAGTGTTGCTAGAAGAGGCAGTCCCCACGAAATCCTTGCAGTAGTCCTTTGGGGACAGCCCCCGTAGCAAGCCTGTTCTCTGTCTCTGAGTTGGTGGAGGTTCAGAAGCCCTGTTGGGATCAGTCACCTCCCTCCAGCTCTGCAGGGTTGCAGGTGGACCAGCTGAGAAGAGCTCAGGCCTTGGGCCTTCCCTTGCAGGAACCCTCTCCAAGACCTTGTTCCTAATTTCATATCATAACATTACAGTCTTTCTCCTGAAGAAGCTCCCAAAATACTGTTCAGCCCCCTAAAATCTGGACCCACGTTTGTGACATGAAGAGCACCGACTTTGAAATGTAAGGAACAGTTTAATAAACAGGTCAGTTGTTGACACACATGTTGATTTCCGTGAACCCAGAAAAACCTGTTTGTGGGGGTGACCCGACCCCCAACCAGAAAGTCACCCTCACTTCCCCGGGAGAACGTGCTGGCTGCTGGACAGGACTCAGAAGCTGCAGGCTATCCTCAATCTTCGCCTGGGGCATCCGAATATTAAAAAGAGAATTGGATAATTATAGTGAGGATGATAGTTACCGTGTTCAGTTCTCTGTTTTATCCCTGGGTGATTTGGCAATGTGCATTAAAATCCACCAGAGCAGAATAAAACAGCTCTGATTTTAATGCCTACCCCCAAAAACGAGAGTTAGCAAATTGAAGCTTGAAAATCTGGACACATCCTTCACCACTGTCCCTTTTCATTGCATTCACGTTTGGTTCTTTTCTTTGGTGATTTATGAAATGCACCAACGTATGTTAAATACATTTTAAATAAGGGTTTTTTTTTAATACCATGAGAGACATGATTTGTTTGCAGCCTTCTTTCTTTCTCCTGCCCAGAGCTTTTTGTGCTTGTATTTTGTCCCAAGTAGGGACTGGGTTCCAGGCTGCATCCCGGGTGGGGTGTGTGGTGGGTTTTCAGCTGTAGCGGAGTGTTTGTCCTGGAAATCTCCGCATGAAAAGGGTCGGGGGTCACTCTGGGGTCACTCACATGTACCAGGAAGTGAAGCAAAACTAATCCAGATTTACTCCTGGAAGAATTTGTTTGCCTAAGTATTTAAAAACAGATTAGGGCTAACCCGACACTAGATCACTAGGAGCAATGTAAACATGGGTAAAAGGTGTACACAAGGCCTTTCTTCTGTACTTCGGGAGAAAAAATGTCAGGGTTAATGAGTTTTCTTTCTAGAGGATCACGGAGGTCCTAAGTCATTCTCTGTGTGGTGTGTAGCTGTGTACCCTGATCCTTCTCTGGGAGGAAATGCTGGGTTGTAGGAGGGGCAGCGGTGAAGCAGTGTGTTAAGTCACTCTGCTCTGCACGGCTCTCCTTTCATCTCTCATCGGCCTCATAGAAAAGCATCTGTCCAGCTAGCTGCACCCTGGCTGCGCCCACCCTGCATGCTCGCCACCCCCCAAGACTGGCACCCCCCCCCAGACTCCCCCACCTCCAGAGCTGCTTGTGAAATCCCCCTTTAGTCTCCAGCATTTCCTCTTCGCCCCAGGCAAGGCTGCAGGGTCGTGACGCTGAAAAGTGTCTCTCGCACCCTGTTTTGAGAAACCAAGACCCATGTACACACCTTGCAGTTGGTTTCTTCCTTTTTCTCTCTACTTTCTCTTCCCATTCTCCCCCCGCCCTCTTATGCTCAGCCCTCCTTCCAGATGTCATAGGCAGCATCCTGTCGTATTTGGATCCCAGCTCCCCACCCCCCACAACCAAGTTCCCAGAAGACCAGAGCTCCTGGGGGAGGGACTCCCCTGCAGCTCGTTGCATCTGTGACCCCAGGCCCTTCCCCTCTCCTCCTTGTATCATCCCCTCCTGCACCCCTAGCTCCGCTCTGGCCTTGGGCCCCCTGCCTTGTCTCCCGGGCTGGGCCCTCTAACACCTTGACACTCTCCACTTCAGACCTCTCCATTGGGGTCTCTGTGGTTTTACACGTGGGTCTGTAACAAGATGTTCCTTAACCGAAGCACCGGGAGACCCCCAGGGAGTTCACACACTCCCTTCCCAGGCTCCAAGTTAGGGGCTAAGAGTTCAAGATCACACCGGGTCAGGTAGCCCCCTGGCCATCCTGTCCCCTGGCCCTGAACTCCAGCTGGGTCCTCTAATCCCAACTAAAAGCTGTCATTGCTTACAGTAGAGGGGGCCTCCAGGCTGCCTTGCCATGCGTGGAGTCTTGGACAGGAAGGTGGTTCCTCAGGCTTCTGGGCTAAAACCAAAAGAAATCACGTGAGAGCTCAAGGCCGTGGGCCTCTGTGCATACCTGCAGGCATCAGAACTCCCTTCCCCAGAGGTTCTGATTCAAGGAGGCCTGGGGCAGAGCCTGGGGATCTGCATTTCTAGCACGTTTCCAGGTGGTGCTGATGCTGCTTGGGGGAGGACCCGTCTGGGCTTTCTTGTGGCTCGGTGGAGGCACTTGTCTCCTGCTATTGCACTTCCACCCTGAGGCCACCAGACCACCTAGGTGCTGGAGCAGATAGGCGTTTCAGCCTTGGTTGTCCTTCCTGGCAGTGACCGCACCCGTGTGGTGGCTCTTGCAGGGAAGAAAAAGAGCGGTGGATCCGAGCCAAGTACGAGCAGAAGCTCTTCCTGGCGCCGCTACCCTGCACGGAGCTGTCCCTGGGCCAGCACCTGCTGCGGGCCACTGCCGACGAAGACCTGCGGGCCGTCATCCTGCTGCTGGCCCACGGCTCCCGGGAGGAGGTGAATGAGACCTGCGGAGAGGGGGATGGCCGCACAGCACTGCACCTGGCGTGCCGGAAGGGGAACGTGGTCCTGGCACAGCTCCTGATTTGGGTAGGTCGCCTGGGTGCCGCGAAGGGGGCACCATGTTCTGCTCTGCAGGCATGGTTGGGGCAGAAGGTCACAGGTCTCAAGGTGGGAAGCAGTGTGGACAAGGCACGGGGGATTTCGGTGTGGAGGCCCCCGGCTCTCAGGCTCCCTTGCGTGAGGACACCCCTAGAGGACTGAGGGAGCAAAGGGAGGAGGTGAGCGGGACACGCTCCACCTGCCATGGGTCAGGGTGTCTGCAGAGTTCGCGTTTCTCGTGACCCCTCTGAGTGGAGCATGGCTGGAGGTGTCCCTCTTGTTCCTTTTATGACAGACTCCTGGCATCTTTACTTCAGAGCAGGGTGGAAAGCAAGGACATAGCTAGTTTATGTGGTTTTCCCTTTTCCAGACACAAAAATACTGGACCCAAAGTTTGGTGTTTAATACAGTAGGACTTTAGCCAAGTGCTTCTTCTGGACTGTTCTGGCTAACTTCTACTATTTTTTAAATATCTAAATTTATTTTGTTTTATTTTATTTATATTTTTTATATTTTATTTTTAAATATCTAAATATTTTTAAAATATCTATTATTTTTTAAATATCAATGGAAGCATTTGCCATAAAGTCTGAATGGGGACAGGGATGGGACAACATGCATAGCAGGGCAGTGCCTGGGCCGCGGGGTGGGGTGCTGCTTCCAAGAAGCCCACATCCCATGGGGGCAGCTTTCTTCGGGCTTGGCCATTGTGGGTCCCGTGGAAGACTGCTACTGAGAGGTCCCTGGCCGGCGTGGAGGAAAACACTTGCCCACTGAATAGACTGAAGTGTGCAGTGCGGTAGGAGCTGACTTTCTGTGCTCTTGTGTATTACATATGTGTTTCCTACAATGGAAAGGAATCACCTCCAAGATCAAGAAGTGATTATTTTTGTTTTTACAGTTGCAGAGTCAGAATAGAAATAGCAACATGAGAATGATTTTTGGTCTGCCACACAATGTGCTTTTGTCCTTGTAAAAAGCACATTATTAGGGTATCTGGGTGGCTCAGTTGGTGAAGCCTCTGCCTTCGGTTCAGTTCATGATCCCAGGGTCCTGGGATCGAGCCCCACATCAGGTTCCTTGCTCAGCGGGAAGCCTGCATCTCCCTCTGCCCACTGCTCTCTCCCTGTTTGTGCTCATTCGCTCTTCCTCACTCTCTGACAAATAAAATCTTAAAAATAAATAGCACATTTTTTTAAAGATTATATTTATTAGAGAAAGAGCATGCATACAAGCAAGAGGGAGCAGCAGGCAGAGGCAGAGGGAGAAGCAGACTCCCCGCTGAGCAGGGAGTCTGACTCAGGGCTCCATCCTAGGACCCTGGGATCATTACCTGAGCCAAAGGCTGGTGCTTCACCTACTGAGCCCCCAGGCGCCCCAAAAAGTACCTTCTTTCAAAGAGCACGCAGAGGGGCGAGGTGTGGCACCTGGCCATGCGGCTCCCCTCCAGCTCATGTGTAGCCCATCCCAGGGGTCCGTGTCCCTGCACGAGCTGAGCTGTGCTCCCTCTGGTGACCTAACAGTCCTCTGTTGCCTCTACAGTACGGGGTGGACGTCATGGCCCGGGACGCCCACGGGAACACAGCACTGGCCTACGCGCGCCAGGCCTCCAGCCAGGAGTGCATCGACGTCCTGCTGCAGTACGGCTGCCCCGACGAGCGCTTCGTGCTCATGGCCACCCCCAACCTGTCCCGGAAGAACAATAACCGGAACAGCAGCAGCGGGAGGGTGCCCACCATCATCTGAGGACTGCGCGCCCCCTGCCCGCCGCACCCGGGCGCCTGCAGCCTTGTGCCCTCTCTCGGAAGTCACGACACGTGAGTCCCATCACGTCCCCACTCTGTTCCCGCTGGTCGCCTGCCACCTGCCCACCTGCCCTCACCCCACGCGAAATCACAATACCTGACCGTCCTTGCGGGGCGAAGAGGAGGCCAGGAGGCTGCCGAACGGAGTCCTTTTCATAAACTCCCCTAGCGACAAGCAGGAGCTACCGGCGGGCCTCGGTTTATTGAGGATAGCACACAGCAAGGGACCCCCCCCCCCCCAAGCCCCTGTCTGGAGACCTGGAGCGCGGCACAAGGGACAGGGACGAGAGGGGGAGGGGAGGCAAGGAGAAAGGAGAAGGGTAACTCTCCTTAACCGGCAGTTAAGCACATCAGTACACTTCACCTCTACCAAACGGAACACTCGGATTTCATCTCCTCTCCGAGGAGCTTGACGGCATAAATCAGAAGCAAGCAGAGTTTGTCAGGTTTGAAGCCCCTATGATGGTATGTGTCAAATCAGTTGTAGCTAATCTGTCCAGGGAGAATACTGGCTTCATTACACTTGCATAGTTGGGTTCTTCCAGCATTACCGCTGTTTAATAGAACATGATTAGTCATCACCGAGAAGAAAGCATATTAGCTGGGGAGGTAGTTACGCAGCACGCTTCGATGATTGCCACGATGTGATTGCAATACTTCTCAGAAGCATCGTATTATCCCAGACATGTTCTTTCGAGCCCTTGGAGCCCTCCTTTCTAAATTCACTGTCATAATTTAGTATCTGTTTAATTTTTCAGTCCAAAGAGAGGAAATCGGTTGCTGAGTATTATTTGACTGGAGTCTCCTTGGTGCAAAAACAAAATGGAAAAAATAAATAAGATTAAGTCGGAAATTTGAAAGGAAATCACGAATTCAAGCTAATAATAACATTTCGAGGCCATGTAGTAAACTTGGTAAAGGCACAAAAGGCTTCTTTTTGTAAATCTAAGAGATTTTACTTCCTTTTGCCAAGGTGGATGTCATGGGTCTGAGTCACTGCCGGGCCACTCCTGAGTGTCACACAGGCTTCTGTGTCATGTCTGTAGCTAAGATTGTGAAAATCTATTTGAATAAAAGAAGTTCATAAATATGCATTGATTTTTGTTCAGATAAATGGCACCTCTGTTAATTTATAAATTGAACTGGATGTGAACTAATAACGTGCAACTAGTTGAGATAAGAGAGTTACAGATCGTTGTACATGGAAAGCACTCCCAGCAGCAAACACTTCCATTAATGTGATCGACAGCTTTTAAAAAGGAAACTATCAGAAGATGATGGTGGTACAATTTGCTTATTAAAATCGAGAAAGAAAAAAAAAAAAGATGCCTATGAGAGAAAGGAGGGGGAGACATGTGATTTCTCATTGTTTAGATCTGATACCACTTCTGCCGACCCAGAGGAGGGGGCCGTGGGGCAGGCCAGGGATGAGTTTCTGAGTCCCCGCCCCGGGTGCTGGGCAGAGGCAGGCCATGACCGGCTGACTTGTGGGCACTGCTGGCACTTCACTGGGTGGCCAGACCCTCCATTTCCTTTATTTTGGCACCTAACCTGCCATCTCCGAGGTGTGGGATGACTTCGGACTTAGCTGCCTTCAGTGTGATGGCCAAACAGAGTAAAAAATCCGATCACGACACCTTAGGTTAAAAGGGTGTGCTGTGCCTGGAACCCTTTAGCAAGTCCGAGTGAGAAGAGGGCTGGCTGTCTCCCTGGCAGGTGACCCTGGGTCCGCTGTCACCCAGGAGCAGGGCCACGTCCGCCCAGCCACATCTGCCCGCAGCCTCCAGGCAGGTCTCTTGCTCCTCTGTGATGAACCTATTTTGTAAGAGTTTTTTCTCTTCTTTCACCTTTTAAGAAAAAAAATTTAAGTAGGTGGGGGAAAAAATAAAGCTTTACACAGAATTTATATGTGGGTCAGTGTTTCATGGATATGTGTAACCTTGATTCCATTGCGTGGAAGCCAGCGGGCTCCGGGAACAGCAGGTGCGAAAGCCAAGAAGCTGCGAACCTTGACAACAGGTCCCTAATCCTACTCCCATCCCCACCCATACTACTCCCATCCCCACCCCACCCCCACAGTTTTTAATTCTGTGTTTCATCACTGTGTAGTTATTTTAAATGTGAATAGAAAAAAAAATGTCATTGCCTATTTTTGAAGAACGCATCACTGTTCTGATGCAGCTGTACACGTTTGCCTCTGCACAGCCTGGCTTCTAGCGTAGACTTGATGTAGTGAACGCAGATACAGCACAAATGAAATTCTTAAATTATTTCATTGTCGTTAACGCCCACTATAGGAATGCTCTATTCATATAGCGAAGCCTTGTTTTGAAAAGAAACGGAATTCCTTGTCAGGCTTCCCTTTGAGATATATATGAGCGTGTACATATGATTATATGTGTTTATAATATAATATTTTCCCAGATGACTTCTTTTTTCACTTAGCCTTTCACGACCTGAATGCCACATTGGTTTGGTTTGGTTTGTTTTTTGCGTCCTTCCCTCTCTCAGACACAGGGACTTCACTGATCCCTTCTCAGAAAACTTGACCCCTCTTCTGCTATTCTGAGCAATGTTGATCTGCGCTGGGAGGCAGCCAGCTTTCCTGAACCTGAGTTTTGGCAGCAGAGGGGAGGCAGTGGTGGGCTTCAGGGGTTTTCCTTGAAAAAAAGAAGGTGGCTGGTGGCTAATCTGCTTGTATTTCCGTGTCACACCAAAAGGCCTTTCTTCACTGACAGTGCTCTCATGCCCATCTCAAACCCTTGCTAACACTGAGGAGGGGAGCAAAAAGCCACAAGGGCTGGTGTTAGAAATGACCAGTTCGGCAAGGGGGTCGAGTTGTCACTTTCTAGTCCCATGGAAGTTTTGTGAAGTGACAGTGATGAGAAGACAGCACCGCATCATCCCCATAGCATGTTCTAGCCAGAAGTAAATTTCCCCGAACTTGAAACCACGTGCTGGGGTAGGCACAGGTGCATGTGGTCACCGGGGAGGGTAGCTTCTCCATCTGGCCAGAAACTCTGCAGAGGAAGGAGCCTCGATTCTGATCCCTTGAGAGTGGACTTCCAGAACTGAGTAGGAGGATGGCTCGCCAAGCCCAGAGCCCTAGTCATGGGGCCCTGGCCCCTCTGTCTCCTGTTGTCCCAGGAGATGAGCAGCTCGAGGGTGAGTAACATGTTCTTAAGTCTCTGGCCCCATGAGCTGGCACAGTTCTATGTCTCCCAGGAAGAGCACGCTGTGTGTGATTATCCTGGAGAGCAGGGGAAGGCAGGGGGTCCTTGCCGATCCCAGGGCTGTCAAGAGCTCTTGCGGATTAATCTTGACCGGAACCCTAAAAGGAGCCCATTCTCTACCCATGACCCCAGGCACCGAGGCAGGGCCTTGCTCTTCTGCCTGTCTTCTGAAGTTTTGTCTAGCCTTTGCCACCTACCCAGCCTCTGCCATCGGGCCTCGGGACCAGTCTTCCCCAGTTTTGTAACCTCTGCACCCTTCCAGAGTCATCCTCTCCATCTGCAAGGGCGCAGTCACTGACTTCATGAGGGGAGAACAGGGTCCAGTGATGAGAAGGACAGCCATAGGGCTGAGCAGACCCAGCTTCACCCGGCTTTGCTGCCCCTCCTGGGTGACCCTGGCCAGGTCCTCAGCTTTGGGGCGCTCTTTCCTTAGCTGTGAAACTGAGGGGCAGGGCGGGGTGGCCTTGCAGGATCCAGTGACCCATTGGTTTCCAAGCATTGTGATCACTGCCAGCCAGACACCCGGCCAGGGGCTGGAAGCTCAGGAAATGGGAGTGTTCGGGAAGAACAGAGTTGCTGATGGCATCAAAGCCTGCGCACCCACATAGAGAGGGTCCCCAGGCTGGAGGTGCTTGCTTTCTCCAGCCGCGCCCTGGGGAGCCTGTGACGGCATGCTCGATAGGCCGAGCCAGAGGATGAGCGAGGCTCTCGGTGAGCCCCTGCCCCAAGGGGTGAGCTCCAGTGCTCACTTCCTGATGTTGATCCTCCCATCTTCATGGTCTGATTTTGCTTTTCCAGAGGCAAAGTAAAGGTTGAGTCTTAACTCTCAAGCATTCTCCAAGATCCCTTGAGGCCCAAGGTGACCCCTTCTCTCTGACGCCATGCTGTGTCATTGGCTCAGACAGGCCTCCCACCATTCAGAAGCCACCAGGAGGCTGCTGTTCACTCTTGGCCCTCAGAGCTTGCCAAAGAGCACCCTGGCTGGCAGAGGTCGAGGCCTTGGGGCCTCTCGTGCGTCGCTTAGACACTTGCACGGTGAGCAGGCACCTCGCCAGAGCTGCTCTCCCTCTTGAGGCTGGTGTTCGGCTGATCTTGTGCCTGCAGCTGGTGAGTGTAACTTCCCCTCGAGGGCGGCCTTGGGTCCCACCCGGACCCCAGCCCGAGCTGTGCTCCAGGGTGACCCAGGTCACCACGGCTCCAGTTCTGCCATCCCTTCCTCCTGGCATTTAGAATGTTCTGGAAATAAGAAATCCACATTCCCACCTAGGGAGGTTCAGAAGTCTTGCAGCAATGTAGAGGCTCTACGAGTAAGTATGATCCGGGCTCCAGAACTTCTCAAAAGGCAAAGATAATTGGAAAGCAAATCCATTACCCCTCCATGGGCTCTTTGCCCCTCCCCCACCTGCTCTATTTCCATCCCTCACGCGCCCCACAAGGTCGGCATGACTTTCTAGAACTCCCCTGGATTGTATTTATGTCCTTCAAGCAAACAAATTGAAAAGCAGTCAGGAAGGAATTCAAATAGAAATGTGCTGAAGATACACATCTTTCTTTCCCAGGAAATATAATTTATTTCTAACTGCCTCCTCGAACATGGGCTTCACACATTGTGAAGTCCTGTCTTCAAGTGATTTTCACCCTCATCTTTCACCAAAAAGCTAAATAAGGGCCTTTGGCATCCAGACTTGGATTTTTCACTTTGGGCCATTATCAACAATGTTGCTTTTTCTTGAATTCCTAAGTGGCTTTCTTCTGGAAGCCCTGTGGTCATTGAGGCTTCGGTGTGGGCCCTGTCCGTGCTGCGTCCTGGCCAGGCCCACCATGTGTGTGGCTCACACGGCCTGGGGTCTGGCTCCCCACCTGGCCTGGGGGGATTGGCCCCCACGCTGCTCTGTACCCTGCACCCTGGTGGGCCTTTCCTGATTCTCAAGCATCTTAGGTCACGTTTCAGTCAAATTGTTGAATTGCTTCCAGTTACGCAGGAGAGAGAAGGGGGAGTGGGTTCATCCCTCGAGTACACAGGAATGGCGTCAGGCTTTTATTTCCACTGCAACCCGAAGTGACCCTTGGAAGCCGGAAGTGACAGCTTAGAACTCCTATTTCAAAAACATGGGTGCTCTTCCCCTTCTAGAAGAAAGGTTGTCCTTGTTAATGGATTCTCCATTTCGTTTTGGATGTCTGCTGCTTTTTGAGCACAGACTGACGCTTCTTTCCGGTTCCAGCTTCTCCGTGTGGGTCAAGAGTGGGAAGCGGAGGACATCTCCTCAGCATGGGACTCCGCAAGACCACAAAGTCTGGTTTTCAGTTTGCGATTTTTAAAGCACCCAAGTTCTAAAAATCATTCCGTTTCACCAGTGTGGGGAAGAGCTTCCCAGGGCAAGGGCTCAGGGTGGCAGATATGAAAGCCTCTCCTTCCCGCATTTCATTTCTGGCGGGGGGGAGCTGCTTCTGCTCGTGGATGGTCGCATCTGTGCTGGAGCTTGTTCCTCCTTGGTAAAAACGCCCTCGTCCGAGGCCCTCATCCCACCTAAAGGGCCATTGGTGCCCAGAGGCAGGTGTGCCCAGCATCGACCCGCCATGAGCCGTTCCCGCCAAGCAGACAAACTAGGGTCTGTCTGGGTGTCTCCCCGGCTCCCAGAAGCTGCGGGGTCTGTGCAGGGCAAGCTGCCTTCGTCGGGGTGCACGAGGTCAGCTCAGGGCCTGTGTTTTATTTGGACCTGGTGTGTGGCTTTTGCAGAGAATGCCCCCAAAGGTCAGGATGGAGCCATATGACAGAGACTTGCTGTCAAAGTCCAGTAAGGTCTAATCTAGAATTCACCATCAGTGGGGATCCCGTGTCTGTCCTTCATCTTGAGACACAGGTGAAAGAAAGCGATACTACATGTAAGAGCTTTCGGGGATCTTCCAAACGAACAACGAGTTGTTAGAGGAGCAGCTGCCCCCAAACCAGAGTGTGCCCTGATCTCCCCAGGCAGTGTCCACGATGGCCTGGGAAGCAAATATCTGAGCTGGCCCAAACACGAGTAACAGTAACAGAAGCCCACACCGTCTGTGATCCCATGAGTAAGATGGGGAGTGTCCAGGCTTGATGGAGGATGTCGCGGGGCTTTCCACCCCTGGTCTAGCACCCAGATGTCGAAAGCCTGAGTGACAGGCCTCTTTCAAAGACCCTGGGGCAGCCCAGCTGATGACCACTGCACCCAGCTCATCAGCTGACATTCCACTGAGTGGCCTGGGGGAAGTTTCATCCCACCTGGGGTCCTTGAGGGTCGGAGGACAGAGAGGACCAAGGGTGCGTGAGCTGGAGCCAGAGCGGGGAGTGAGTCCTCACTGACCACTCACAAGAGCACAGCACGCCCTTCCCGTCCTGCCCCAGGGCGCAGGGGCGGACCTGAGTGGGAATCAGGCTGTTCCAAGGTGCATGGGTGATGGGTATGTTTAGAAACTGCTTTATGGCACATCACACATCTTGAAGTTAGAAGTCATGCCTTCTCCAAACCCTGAAAAACATCTCGGTTTCCATTCTCCAGCTGGGCTTTTGTCTAAAATATATCAAACTCTTGAGGTTGCAACCCCTGTCCCGGTCTGAGCACCCATGTGCTGGGGAGGATGCCGTGTGGCCTTGACCAAGGGCACTGCACAAAGCCTCGGGACCGCTGAGCTGGCTGCCCCAGGAAGGACTGGAGGAGTTGGCCACTCCAGGCCCAGGCACGGCCACTTGGGTTCTGAGAGTGCTTCCTGCTCCCAGACAGTCCCCCACTCCTGCTCATGACCTTGAATGGGGTTCTTATAGGGCCACACATGTGTTTCTGAACAGGAGACTGAGCGGGTCAAAGGTGGCAACCAAGAGGCATCTCTTGCAGGGAACAGGGAAGGCCGAGTCTCTCTGCCCACCTCTCAGCACATTTTTCTGTTTCTGTAAATAGTGATGTATAGAAGATGGAAGAGCTGCCCGGCGTTTATCCAGAGATGGGTTTGGTTTCTTCGGGTTTTTTTGTTTGGGTTTTTTTTTTTTTTTTTTTTTGGTTGTCTTTCTATTACCTCATTCAGCAAGTTTGTTTCACAATGACTCAATGATGCTTTATTTATGTTGTTTGTACTGTAATTAAAACCATTGACAGACATTTCACTTTGCTTGTTATCTCATATGATTTTGTTTTGATTAAATATGCCAGTTTGTATTTTCCTGCATTGGGATTTTTTGTGTCAGCTGTACAGTATTCTAAGGGGGGGAGGGAGAGAAAAAGAAAAATGTGTAAAGTACAGGAGAGAGGTGGCTATGGTGTAGAGACCTCTTTCTAATAAAGAAATGAAAATATGTCTACACTGCTTCTGTGGAGGTTTTGTGGGGACTTGGGGGGCAGGGCGTGTTGGCCATTCGTCACGACTAATTGGATATGTGTGCTCAGGCGAGGTCAGTCAGAGAGGAGAGGTGCTTAGAGAAGGGAGGCGCTGGGCTCTGGCCACCTCCCTCGTGTGGAAGGAAACGGGCGCACGCGTGCTGTGGTCACGGCATCGGGACCATGAGGAGCATCTCCCCACTTGTTCATCCCCAAGACACTGCAAGGGACTGTGGCTCCAGCTGGGGATTGGCTGGGTCCGGAAGTTACAGAGGCTTGTCAAGTGTCTTTGCGCTGGACCACACTGCCCCAGATGTGTGATTAGGACTAGGAAAGAAACCCCTTCCAGAATGCCTTTATCAATACTCTCTCCTTATGAGCAGCATCACATTTTTCTCACACAAAATACACAGTATCTTTACCCTCACACTCAGAAAATTAAAGCACCCAACTGCCACCACCCAGACATCACCAGCTAGCAGTTTGGTGACACCTTCCAGATGCTTCTGTCTGCAGACGGGCGGATGTCCGCTCCCTCGTCACTTGCAGGGCAGTAAACATAAAGCCCTACGATCCCACGACATGTCCGTACTGACATTGGCTGCGGAGATTGTCTCACGGCCCGGGGGGCCACAGCAGCCAGCAGGCCGCAAGCAAAATGTGATGAAGGCTCCTTGTCTTACGGGGACTCAGCAAAAGGAGGACAAAGAAAGGGCTTGAGGAGGAACCCGTTCCATTTACACGCATGTTGGTTCTCTTGGATCTGGTAACGTGTGCCTTAAATGACGTAAGGGACTGGGCAGTAAGCCAGGGCAGGCACGGACACCTGGAGGGCCTCCCGGGCCCAGGCTCCTCCAGCCAGCTGGTCAACCGCGGTCCGTGGGTGTGTTACCTCCTGGCACCCGTGTGAGGTTCTCCACCACCGGCTTCAGCATCCCATGCAGGGAGAGGAAAGGCAAGGGGAGAGGCAGCGGGCAGGCCTCTCCCATCCAGTGTCGCGGCTCCATTGACAGCCCCCATCCGTGGCCACACTGGATGAGGTCACTTAGGGCTGCAAAGGAGACTGGGGGACGTGGCAGCTCGAGGCAGGGAGGGTCTGGTGGTAGGGAAGAGGGGGAGAGTGGGTGTCAGGCGGCATGCGGTCTCAGCCCATCCACTGTGTGGGTCCCCAAAACGCCCTCCGTCAATAACCCAGAACAGCGGCTCCCCCGGAGACATGTCCAGTGGGCTGTCAGCCCCACCCATGACTGGCCCCACCTTCCGTCCAGCGCTCCCCACTCGATCTCAGAGGGTCCATCCAGGCCCAGAAGCACTTTGTCGGACCGGACAGGTACCAAAGGCAAGACGGAAGCTTCAGATTTTACAGCTGAGATCTTGGAAAGCGACTGTACTCAGTGCCGGCCCGGCTCTGGGGGCACTGACAAGAACGCGCCACTAGGGGAAACGAAGTCAACCAGCGTTTCTGCAAAGCCCTGTGGAATCGTGGAGAATGCCCTGAGAACCTTCCCTTTGGCTCAGGAGCCCAGGGCCTAGACCACCTCCATCCCGTAAACATACGTTGGTGACATGAATGAATTTGATGCTCGGAATCTGCCCGAGGAGTAATGTGGCTACGTGAGCATTTGTGTGAGAGATGTTCACAACTACAGTATTTATAACAACAAAGTTTGGGGAACAAGCCCAAAGTCTAACAGGAAGGCAATAGTGAAATAAATCCATGTACCTCCATAAACGGAAAGTGGAGTCAGTTCAAATGTGTTTATCTCATAGGAAAGTGATAGCATGGAAATTAAAAATTAGGATACAGAATATACATAAATTCTATTAATAAAGAATTTATATAAGCTGTCTTGAAAGTTATTTTTTATCCTTATTTCATATTGAGGGGGGAAAAATCCAAAATGTTTGCAGTGCTGCCTCCCTGGGGAGTTCCTGTCCACATTTCTTGTTCATACTAAAATCGGAGAAATGGTTGGTTAATTGATTAAATAGATGCCTGAGCGTGGAACCCGATGTGGGACTGGATCCCATGACCTTGAGATCATGACCCAAGCCAAAATTAAGAGTTCAATCAATGCTTAACCAACTGAGCCATCCAGGTGTCCCCCTGCTCCCGACAGCAAGTCCGCAGTCCTAAAGGTGGTCCCTGCCGTCTGCTTGCTCCGCCCTCCTGTCCCTCCCCTGCCTTCTCCTGCCCCTCTGCCCCTCGTGGTCAGCTCCAGCCACGCCCTGTGTCCTGGCCTCTCCTGCTCCAGACCTTTATCCACCTGTGCCTCCCCCTGGGAAGACCCCGCTGTTTATGGCTAGCTCCTTCTCATCTTTGGGGTCTCCGATGAAACGTCCCTCTGAGAGACGTCTCCCCACGCTACCCCCAGCTCAGTCAGGCCTCCCTGCACTGGCTCTTGGCACCCTCCCTGACCTTCACAGTGCATTTCTCTGTGGGAAAGGTCAGCCCGCTTCTGTGCCTCCCTCGGTTCCAGGGCCCTGAGTCTGCCTGGGTCTGGGATATCGGCCCCACCAAATACCACTGACCCAAGGCGTGGCAAGGACAAACTCCAGCCCCCCGTGGCCTACACGGCCCAGGGCACTGAGGCACCCAGGGTCCACTTGCACCAACAGTGTTCCTTTTAGGAACCGAGCCTCGTCGTCACCATGAAATGTCTGAGCAGTGTCCTCGCTGGACGCCCGGGGCCTGTCAGGACGATCCCTACCAGGCCGTCGCAGCCCCACAGCCGTCCCAAGGCCCTCGGGTGGGACTCCGTCATGGCAGGTGGGCCCCCTCTGGGGGTTGATGTCCAGAGCTCGCGACCCCAGAGACGCCCCGATGGGTCCCAGTCTGTCCCCTGCCATGGCCCAAATGGGGACAAAAGCCTCGCTTGCCAGTCATGCCAGTGGTGAGACAGAGCTCCAGTGGCCCCACATCCCCAGCACGTTCCCAGAAGCCGCTGAGCCACAATTTATCACCACACGTGTCCAGTAAGGCGCCTAATTGGCCCATAAATGTGGCCCAATAACCGCGCCTGACACCCAGAGACACTGTGGGCAATTAGCTCTTATTTATCTGCATGTGGCACTGGCCACTTGCTAGCTCCGCACACGTTCACGATCTGTTTATTTGCAAAGCTGGAGGGACACGCACCTCATTACTGCATGAGACAGCACAGTACCCACACACACCCATTTGCCACGCACCCCAGACACACACACACACACACACACACATGCACACTGGACACACAAACACACCCACAGACAGACACACACATATACACCACCACACCCTACAGATGGACAGACACACAAACACACACACATACACCCCAGACACACAAACACACCTCACAGATGGAGAGACACACACCAGATACACACACACACACCCCCTTGAGACACATACCGCCCCCCACACACACACCAGACACACACCACAAACATTGTAGAAACACACACTATATACCAGACACAAACCCACACACCTCCCACACACACACACACCCCAGACACACAACATATCACAGATACACACACATCTTGACACACACACACCACATACACACCGCACACACCACACACACACACCACACACACATCACACACACACACTACACATACAACTGCATATACCGCATGTACACACCACATACACATCAGACATACATACCTTCATACATACACACCATGCACACAAATACACACCACACACTACACACCCCCACATTACACACCAGAGACCCACATGCATACAGAGAACACACATTCACGTGCACACATGCACGCACACAGACACACTAGCAGGGACGATGGAACTTGGCATCGCCCTGCTGTTGGCTGAGGAAGTGGGTGATGCATGTGTGGGCAGGGCTTTCTCTCATGAAACACTCAACAGATCAGGCCCCAGAGCGGCTGCCGGCTCCTGGCGGTCTGTCCAGGTGACTCTGCACCAGGCTGGGGCAACTGGCCCAGGACCTGTGCCCTGGTTATGTGGACTTTCAAAATGCACAGAGATTTGGTCACTTCCGTTCTGTGGCATTTATCTTGACTTTACCCAGCCTCGCTCAGGGAAACGACTTCCTGTAAACAAATGATTGGCTGGACGTGGAGTTCCCCAGAGACTGGGGGCTGCCGCTCCTCCCAGCACCTGAGCCATTTGGTGTGGAAGAGGTAACGTGACCTTTGAACGGGAGAATGCCACACTCATCACCACGGCCATGTACTGGGCTGGTGAAGGTGGGGGCTGTGCTCCCAGACAACCTGGGCTTCAAGGCCTTCCGAGCGCTCATCTGTGAAATGGGTGTAATTTGTGAAGACTTAATGGGTTAACAATACGTGGAAAGAACTGAGAACCATGCTTGGTCCTCAAGAAGCTCATAGCAAGTATTAAAACTCATCAATATTGTCACAGAAAATTTGGAACATCCAAATAAGCAACATCGTACATAACATTAAAATTCCCCCTAATCCATATACAGGCAAAAAGATGTTATCTGAGACGGAAAGATGTTTCTACAGCAGAGGGAGAAGCAAGTTATCTGACAGTTATCAGACAGCACGGATAGCGGGAGCCCTTTCTTGGCAGGAAAATATGTCGAGTTACATATCTGTAAACATATATATTTAAAAACAACAAAAATAATAAAAGAAAAAAAACAAAGGGATAAAAAGAAGAAATAAACAAAATAAACATATATACACAGAGACCCTTCAGAAGAACACGCAGGAAGTGCTGCCGGGAGTTCTCATGGAGATTAATCTTGATTTTAACTTGTTCTCTGCCTGTTTGAATTTTCTGATTCATCTGAACATTGAATAGTTACTCCTGTAACTATTTTTAAAATAAAGAAAATGAAATGAACAATTAGGACCCGCCCACCCCGGATAGTCACTCCCAACTTGAATGTGTATCTTTCAGCCTTCTAAATTCGTATATATGTGTCCTTTTATTTAAAACATAAAATAGGGAGGGACCTGGGTGGCTCAGGGGTTAAGCCTCTGCCTTCTGCTCAGGTCATGATCTCAGGGTCCTGGGATCGAGCCCCGAATCGGGCTCTCTGCTCAGCAGGGAGCCTGCTTTCCCCTCTCTCTCCCCACTGCCTCTCTACCTTCTTGTGATCTCTCTTTCTCTCTCTGTCAAATAAATAAGTAAAACCTTTAAAAAGGGTTAAAAAAAAAAAACATAAAATAGGGGTGGCTGCGTGGCTCAGTCAGTTGAGTATCCGACTTTGGATTTCTTTTTTTTTTTTTTT